>NW_027397136.1:1976670-2267336 GCF_003265705.2 Callorhinus ursinus | reverse complement strand
CAGCTGGAGCATACATACAGCAGGAGAATCCAGCTGGAGCATACATATAGCAGGAGCATACAGCTGGAGCGTACATACAGCAGGAGCATACAGCAGGAGCATGCAGCTGGAGCATACATATAGCGGGAGCATACAGCTGGAGCATACATAACAGCAGGAGCATACAGCAGGAGTATGCAGCTGGAGCAAACACATAGCGGGAGCATACAGCTGGAGCATACATACAGCAGGAGCATATAGCTGGAGCGTACAGCAGGAGCATGAAGCTGGAGCATACATATAGCAGGAGCATACAGCTGGAGCATACATACAGCAGAAGCATATGGCTGGAGAGGAGGATGGCTGTGAGGGGTGGGGCAGCCAAACAGCGACCTGTCTGAGCAGGACGGGGTCAGGCATCCGGTGCTGTCACCTTCCATCACGTCCTCAGTCACAGTTCACCGCAGGCCAGCCCGGTGGCCTGTGAGTTGGAAGTTTTGTCTCAGGTCAGACTCCAACAACCAGAGAAAGAGGGCCTGTCTTCTTGGAGATATGTGCTGGTTCAGGAGAGCTGGTCTTGGAGGCTGCCAGTCGTTCCTTCTAACCACCATCTGTTGGAGCTGTTGGTCGTTATATAGTTTATGCTTGCCCTCGATGTGATGTCACCTGCCTTGATCTGGCTCCTCCGCCTGCCCTGCGTTTTCTCCTCCTTGGCTCCGTTTGGAGGGATGCAGGCTCTCTATTCCTGCTGCTGCGATCTCTTTTCCTTACTTGGGTTGCCGTCCCTGAATCTGCATTTGGTATGGTCACTAATGGTGGCATATTTGAGCTACGATGCCCATAAAGCTGCCTGGGAAGATTTTCTGCTTTTATAAGACCTTCATGAATGGTGCCGCGAATGGTGATTTGCTTCCCGGCTGGGCCCTGAGTTCCAGAAGGTTTTCCTTTCTTTTCTCTCGTTCTCTAACCCAAAATGACCTTTGTATTACTGAGCTAATAAAGCAGTGCCCCGTCCAGTGACGACAGCTTAGTAGAAGTAGCCATAGGGGATATCCACCTTCTACCTTCCGCATTTTTATTCCACGCCGGCACCACTGCTCCTCAGATCCAGGCATGGATTCCCCGAGGCCAGGCTGCTGAGCACCAAGAGGGCAAGAGCCCCGAGGCCTCATCTGGCCAGTCCTCAGCGCGTCCCTGATTGTGTCATTTTATGGAATCTGGCCAAGTTGGCTTAGAAGTTCTTTCGCTTTGTTTTAATTTCTCCTACCTTTTCCTAATGCCTGTTTTCCATAAGAGGAATTTAGACATGTGAGCAACCTTACTTCTCTATCAGGCTCTTAAATATTTTCAATGTCATAGATTTTATGAAGATGTCTTCATCTGGGCAATAAAGATGCTAATTTTATAATAACTTAATAAAAATAGGTACTCCTAAAATTTTAAAAATATTTTAGTTTTTCCTGAAAGGCTCTCTAGAATTTTTCATTACAGATGATATGCTTTCTATTTTTTTGCAATAAAAAAAAAGCCAGCACTTTTACTCTTGCTGTTAAAATTATCTCCATGTAGGATTGTAAAATTTCACCCCATTTGTTCTCCCAAACTTCCCAAATATGGCAATGTAACAGGATTTGTACGAGATGGTCTTTAAGAAAAGTTAGTAATTGGGGGCCTGGGTGGCTCAGTTGGTTAAGTTACTGCCTTCAGCTCAGGTCATGATCCCGGGGCCCTGGGATCGAGCCCCACGTCTGGCTCCTTGCTCACGGGGAGACTGCTTCTCCCTCTCCCTCTACCTGCTACTCCTCTGGCTTGTGCTCTCTCTCTTGCTGTCAAATAAATAAATAACAATTCCAAAAAAAAAAAATTAGAAATTGATGTTTGATTCCCACAGCCTCCAAAAGCAAAGCACTCACTGTGAACTAAAATCAGGGAACCTTTATGAGGTTACATCTGTCATCTTGCTTGGAAAACAAAGTGCTGCTCACCTGCGCTCCTTCAAACAGCTTCTCTGATGTTTTAAAATTCAATTTCATCTTTTTGGCAACACAAGATTCCTCCTTTGTCAACTCTTAGACCCCGGGGAAATTCTTTGGTTCGGCAGAAGGTGGTGCGGGAGGTGACCAGAGGGCATTTGTCTGAGGGGAGGAGGTCTGGGCGCCCCACTGGAAATAGCCTCCAATTCGCAGACAATGCTGCCGCCTGCTGACAAAACACAGGGCTTGCAGACTTTGTGGAAGAATAAATTTCATCTTTCCACTTTCCATCTTCCACACTGGAAAACAAATTTCCATTCGTTTGCATTAACCATACTTTCTTTTTCTGTCTTATAGTGGATCTTAAAAATCATCTCAGTAAGCTTGGGGGAAAGAAAAACACAAGGTTGGACTCCCAGCTAGACCTGATTCATAGCTGCCTCATAGTAGGGAGGGTTGATCTTGCGTGAGTGGGAAAGGTTTGTTGTTTTTGGTTTTTGTGGAGTGGGGATGGAAAAGGTCAAGGAACAATCTAGAAGAAGTCAAAATTGATTTTCCACTCCTGCTTTTCGATAAAGTGTAGTGCTCGACTTCTGTCTCCTAACTTGTATATACACATTTTTATTTCTTTTAAGTTTTATTTAACTAATCCCCACACCCAGTATGGGGCATGAACTCACGACCCTGAGATCAAAAGTTGCATGCTCTACCAACTAAGCCAGCCAGGCACCCCTACACAATTTTATTTCTAAAGTAAGCAGCAATGAGGCTCTTTGCTGCTAAATCACTGTGTGGTGCTTACTCCAGTGAATTTCTGCAGTTCCTCTTGTGATTCCACTGAAATTTAGACCCTTGTGTGTGGGAAAAAGATAGGGCAGCTGTCTTCCTTTGGACCACACTGTTCTGTCGCCAGTTGACTCTGAGCACAATGGCAGAGCATCTGGCTCAAGTGCACAGACGTCAGCGGGGGTGGGAAGAGCCAGTCGTCTATCTATTCCAGACTCAGAGAATGTGGAGACCTTCCCTGCTTCCTACAATGGCAAGCTGTGAGCCCGATAAAGCTTTGGAGGACCCAGAACCTGTCCCTACCCTCTTTGCAGATTCCTGAAACTCACTAAATTGTGTGCATTTGAAATGATGTAGAAGAGCTAGAAACTGTCACTTTGTCATTTCCGTATTGTTTAGGAAACACCTACTTGTCCTTTTTTTTTTTTTTTTGGTTCACGGCTATGAGCTTTTGAGCTATGAAGCTAAGGTTTAAAACACTGAAGTAAAAATGGAATGTACAAATTAGTTGTCTTCCATCTGAGAACATTAAGAGTTTGAGGGCTGAACTGTTGTGATTCCTCCCTTATTTTATCCATCTGTCCAATTTTAGGCTCGGTGATTTTGCTAAAGATTCTAGGAGTATTATGACTCACTTTTGCGGTTCCTCCCTATTTAGAGACCATTTCTCAAAAGCAAAATGGTAGCAGGTAGCTTATTCCTACACAAATGTGTACATAAAATTGCCAGTTTAGGGTAAGGATTTCCTAAGGAGAAATATTTTTATGGGTGTTTGTAAATATTTTCATATTCTTTTCAGATGAAGAAGACAGTTCTTTCCAAGCCATGTTGAGTTATCCCGTGCTATTTATAAAAAGCTAATCTGGTCTCAAAGAATGATTTTCCCACAGTCCAATTCCAGGGACTTGAATCCATGATAGCAGTAGTAATTATTGAACAGACAGCTGTCTAGTAGGCCCCATCCTTCTGGAGTGTGGATTACATAAACTGAGGAGTAATAAACATTAACAGCATGCCTGATATTAACAAATTAGACCCTTGTACTCTTTCTGGACAAGAGGGATTTGTAACTAAAACATCTGTTCAGTCAAGCCTTTTTACCTTTGAATGGAGAGGAATAGTTGGTGATCCTGCAACTCAGTTCTACTTTATGAGGATTGGGTGACAGATATTTGCAGTGCGCTAAACACACTTAAGTCCTTAGCTTCAAGACTACTGCAAGCACAGACTTAACAGCATTCGTACTTCGTATCGCTACTTGTGACAAAGCAGTGCCTGGGAAACTGGCTCAAGTCCTCTGAGGACAACAGGTGACAGGTTTGACACAGCTAGCTACTTCAGTACCCTATCGCCCATTTACCAAATTGCTTCTTGAATAACCCTATACATAATGCTTGCAAAACATATCTAAGTTTGCATAATGTAATGCATATTAAGTAGTAGTAACTTTCAGCACTTGGGTTTGTTTTGTTTTTGTGGGGGGGGGGTTGCTCCTAGTGAAAATAGGCTCCGGTTTAGCACCCTTCTAAAGCCAAGGGGTCAGGGTGATGTTTTGCAGGGTCTGGGAAAGATCAAAGAGCTACCTGCGTGTTTATCCCCCTCTGATGTGGTCCTTAAAGGCTGAAGCAGTCCTCGTTCTGATATGCGCGCCTCACCTCAGGAGGCAAAACCTTTCCAGCCTTGTCAAGCCTTTTTCCCCATTTATAAAATTAAATGTACACTATCAACCAGATTTGTGAAAACAAACATTTTGAGACAGAAATTGAACACTACGTCATGACTCAGTTCTTCCAGTAGATTGCATTCACGTCCCTAACACAGTCTGCAGAAGGACCTCATTCTTCTCTTCTTTGTAACAGACACTATTTTCCGCCATCACAAATAAAAGCGAACTTACAAGGATATGTGGCATTTGTCCTTTAAACAATTAAAGTCGAAGAGGAATGAGAAAATAAAAACATTGTCTTTTTTTTTTTAAGAAAATGACGTGCCCTTTTCTGGATTAACAAACAGCAAGCAGAGGAATTCCACTTCTCTTTTGTTTTATTTGCGGGGCTGCTCAGGATAGCCCACGCACAGTCTGCTGTGCTGCACAGTTAAGATCTCAAGCTTACTTTCTCTGGCACCTTAACTGAAAGATTCGACTTTACATGGTACCGAATGTTCTGGGTTGGTACAGGCAACTCCACCTGGCAAAGTCAGAGCAATCCCTGGAAAAGAGAAAAAGACTGGAACTGATCATTTGTGGACATTTAAATGTACTCATTGTCTAGAAATGATTCACTTTCTCTCCAAGCCCTGAGAGTACATAATTTTATTCTGGCTGTGCACTTACCTTTGCTAAGTTCTCAATTATTAATAGTTGGCCGTGATCCAAATACGAATGTCTTATCTGCTTGATACCATTCACTTTGCACAATATTTTAACTTGCTACATCACGTTTGAACCAAAATGAGAGATGTGGCCTAAGCATAGGCCTGCGTCCGAATATAGCTTTCCAGTGTCTGATCCTGTGCTCTGCAGTAGTTCATCAGAAAGCCTCACCTCGGCCTCCCGAGGGGTTCCGAGGGGCACGAAATTTAGGTCTTGCCCTCTACGAAATGGACAGAACAACCTGAAGAGGGAGTGAGGTGAGCTGCAGGGAAGACAAGGGAGCCGAGAGGACCCTGCCCGTGTGTCTTACTGGAGCGGCCCTCTGTCCAGCAGGGCAGCACGGAGCGGAGACCAGGGGCCCTCCCTTGCAGGGCACCAGCAAGAGACGGTTGCCAGAATCTGCAAGGAGGCCTCGGTTTTGTTTTACAAATCCGATCCTTTATTCCAGAGGTTCTTGTTCTCTGGAAACACAGTGGTTCCTGGGGGCCACTACCGTTCCCCTTTGAGAACTTGAGTTCACATTTTCTAACTCAGAAGCGGAAAAAGGTTTTGCTTATGTCAAGACCAGCGTCTCTCTAGTAGGCAAGGCAGGAAAGCACCAGGATTTAGGGGGGAGGCCATGCTTCAATTTACATATCAAGTGTCCTTTTTTCAGAGAAAGTTCTTACCTTTAAAAGGAAACTCCAATAAAAGGAAACATTTGCTTTTTCAGATCTTTGTTGTTGATGTGAATCATTAAAGAGTATGATCAATTTGTGAATTTTCTTAATTAAAGACATACTATAAGTTAGGCAAGCATCCCTTTCCCTGTTGCCAAATGTGGGATAAATCGGGCGGGCCCTCCCCTGCCTCAGGACTGAGGAATCCCGCAGGAGGGAGTCCACAGCAGGGAGAATCATGCAGCACCACACTTCTAGCTGGAGGCCTATCACGGCCCTTAGGGACTGCAGAAACCAAACCCCACTGTTGCATTTATCATCTTTTCCAGACTTCAAGGGCTACTACCCAAAGAAAGGTATACGGAGCCCTTTCCCCACCACCACCCAAACAGTTTCTATGAGGTTTATTACTTCTAGGTGATAAAGTTTGCACGAAGTTCCCATTTTGGTTTTTCACTTCTGAAGTTGCAGCAAATACCCAAACCAGGTTTTTTTCTGCTATTCTAAAAACTGCCCTGATGTGCCTTTTAACTTTTGTAGCACCCGCAAAATATTATCATGTCCTTTTCTTTAGTGCTTTGGTCTTTAAAAGCATTTCTTTCCATTCCAGTAGTTATGGTGGAGATTGGATCCACCCATATTCCCTTTTAAGTCGTGCCCTGTGGCCTGGGCTTGTCCACACGGTGATCAGACAGCTACCACTCATTTCTGTGAGGTCACCTCACTAGAACTCAAGGTATGATCAGTAACTGAACCTTCTCAGAGGACAGAAGGGAGCTAGACTTTGGAGCTGGCCCTGGTGTGCGTCCCAGTTTCCCTCCGTTAGTGGCTGGGTGACTTCAGGCGAGTACTACGCCCTATCTGGAAATCAGGATACCTGTTTCAACAGGTTGCTTTGAGGACTGAAAGGAGAAATTTACAGGGACCATGCAAAGCATACCCCCGGTTCTCAACACATATTCATTTCTTTCCATCCACGAAGGTTGAGAGATAAACAGTTAACCTTGGCTGATGAAAGTAAATGGTTTATTCATCGTTTCCAGAGACACTCCAGATATATTCGTAAGTATACCCAGTTCAGGTTGAGGACAGCAGGTCCATGATCTTAACTTTCAAACATTAATTTACCGACCTTTAGTCAGGCATATCTTTAGCCTTTCAAGTAAAAAACAAAACCAAACAGAAAAGTGGAAAACCCTTCCCGTTAGTTGGTAGGATTATCTTGTGTATTAAAATGAAGAATGTGAGCACAGAGTCTAAGACTTAGGAGGTGCCCAAATTTTTGACTGAATCCATACAGTCATGCAGTCTCTTGAAAGAAAAACAGCCCGAGAACTTACAGCTTGTGGAACCTTCATGCGGTATAGTGCCAAATGCTAAATTAGAAAGCTGACCCTAAATCCACGTCCCGACTTCTTACTAGGGTTCACACATTTTTTTTTCCCAGGCAATAAGCACTGTAACCTAAGAGGGAAGGAAGAGATCCACACCTTCCCCAAAGAAAAGGAAGATGGATCTAGTGTCAGGCTCAATTAGACCCAATTGTGATGGCTCTCCAAAAAGGAACAATGCCGCTTTTGTGATATGCTCAAGCAGAAAGCTTGGAAATTTTACAAAACAATCTCACCCCAAGAGAAACTTGGGTTCTAGCTCTCTTCCTGGAAAGAGGTGTCTTTGCAGGAAAAGTTTTATACCGCTCTTATTAGCTCTTGCTGGGATCTGTATTTTTTTTGTTGTTTAAAAAAAAAAATCTCAGAAACAACTAAGACCTATGTGAAACCAGGAATGTGAATTACTCCACTGTTGGGAACATTTATACCCTGCCACTTCCGCAGCCCAGCCACAGGGGTGTTGATTAGTTACTGTCTACCAGAGGGAACTCTTTGCTAGATTGTTGGTATTCATTGATCTGCCCCAAATTCAGCCTAAGAGCCCTCACCACAGTGGATCCGAGTGGAGTGGCGAGCTTCAGCGCTGGAAGTGCTTAAAATGCAAATGTGCAAGAACTCCTGGCCAACCTCCCCATCCCCCAGGAAAGTGCTTAAATACAGTGGGGCCTGGAGGAGAATGTTAAAAAGAGGGGCTGAACTGCCTTCCTCCTTTCCACCAGGACCCTCACTCACACTGTGAGATTCAGCATGCATGACTGAGCAAGTGAGCGAGCGAGCAAGGACAGCGCTCTTTTAACTTTTCTGAACAATGGCTTCAGTTCCCTCCACCCTTCACCATTTCACATCCTCCCCACACCCACTCAAAGTGGAAAGAAGCCCGTCTTTTCTTCCCCACTTCCACATCTCATGACCCATTTTTCAACAGGACCCCTGGATCTCATTTCCACCCTGGGGAAATTGTGACTCTTACAGATCTAGTTTTTAAAAAGTTCCATTTTGTTCAGTTTCTTTCAATTTCCATGTTGTTGACAGTTTAAAACCAAAAATTATATAAATCTCCAGTCCAGTCACATTTCTAGCAACAAAACATTTAGATGTCAGTAGTAAACCTTATACAGAATAAATTTGTAACCATGAGCTTACTCACACCACATAGGATGCACCGAACTCTATACCTTAAATCCTCCTAGAGTAAGTACACAAACAGCACCTCCTACTTTGGCATGTACCCAAACACACACTGCCTTCAAAATAATTCACAGATACAAGGTTTTTTGTTTTTGTTTTGTTTTTTTTTCAAAAACATACTTCATATTTCCTCTTTTATTATATAAATATCAGTTTAACCTTTTACTGTAAGAATATAAATGTTTTAAGAGGATCTTTGTTATTATTTATACAAATTCACAAACAGTACAATTAATTGATAAAGGTCTCTGGGTTTCTTTAACTCCATGGTCTCGCATGTTGCTGTGGAGGATTCTAAAAAAATAAACAAAAACTCCAACAAAAATATACATCCTACTCAAAAGCGATTTTTTTTAAAGCCACAAGTTCCAACCCCCACCAAAATAAAGAAAGCCATCTATGCCTCCATTTAGAAACAGATTTTTGTTAAAACCCACAAATTCCCATTTTATTAACAGAACATAGATAAGACGTGAGTTTTAGTCTCCTCCCCTTCACGTTACAGCCCCAGGGGCTCCGTAGGCCAACTCTGCTCCTCTGCTTCCAACAGGAAGCCTCACCATGTGACCTTTTTTGTGGGGACACTTGGAAGAGGGTGAGGGTAGGGCAAAATTTGCATATATAATCATTTTCAAGACACAATCTGCATCTCAAACAAACAAAAGTTCAACTCTCATTTCTTCCACACATTTGTGCTATAAATTAAGTCAAGATTTACGAACACCGTTGGGCCCTCAAATCCCAATGCGCAAGGAAAAAAAAAAAATTATAGCCAGAATGTGGAAGTGGGACACACTGGATGGATGGAGTTTGGGAAGAAGCCAAAACAAAAAAGACGTACAAACCCAATGGGCATCTTTCCAGTCTAGGCACAAAAATGTTTGTCTCAAAATATCTCTCTTGTAGAATTCCAGGGCTTCAGAGAAAAAAGTAAACTAAAACGAGGTAGCCAGACATATATATATGTATATATATATAATTTATATATATATAATATATAGACTATATTCAGCAGAAAAAAAAAGGACCGTGATTTCGAATTTCTTCAAAAAATAAAAACATGAAAAAGAAAGACAATTAAAAGGAAATGAGCGTGAACAGCAGAGTACTGTAGGAGAAGTGATGAGAAGAGCCTGGGATTAGTTACAATCTGGAAGGAAGGAGGGTGAAAAGGCCGTGGTAGTTGGGTTTGCTCTTTATACATTTCAAAATAAAAACCAGATCACAGTATTCAAATAAAAGCTTAAGGAAGGCAGACATTTTCCTCAACTCCCCCAGGGTTTTAAGGACTAGGCCATCCCCACCCCTCCCCCATTTCCAAATGTAAAGCAGTGGGGATACAGTAGCTCAAACAGTCCTCCATCCCCCTGCAGAGAGGAGTGGGTGGGTAAGTAGCTGAATCCGGCTCTCCATCGTCAGGGGAAACGAGAGGTGAGTAAGGTAGGGGTAGCAGAGGAACCCCAGATGCAATGGGAATGGGTGTGTAGTGGGCCGAGGTGCTGGAGGAGGGAGAAAATGAGCCTGAGGCTTCGTGTCACTGCCCCCATCTCATCCGCTACAATGATCTATGTGTAAGTGTGCATGTCGAGTGGGGGGCGGGGGGCGGGGGCGTGGTGGTGACCGGAGGAAGAACAGGGCGGGACAAGGGGAGCAGGTGCTGCTGCCCTCACCTGACCTTCTCACTGTCCGTCATCTGCCAGAGTCCCAGGTTGAGTACCTTGAGGCAGGGCAGCTGCGTGATGCGCTCCAGGCCGCGCTTGGTGATTCGGGTACAGCCGTACAGGTCTATGCCAGTGAGCTGGCTCAGGTGCTCAGCGATCAGCTCCAGGCCCTTGTCTGTGATGCGCACACACTGTCCGATGTTGAGCGTGCGCAGCCCGTGCATCTGCCGCACCATGCGGTTGATGCCATCATCGCTGATGTGGCAGGAGCAGAGGGAGAGGGATTTGAGGCCGTCCAGGCCCTGGGCTATGTAAGCCAGACTCTGGTCCCCCACCTTGTCACAGAACGACACATCCAGCCCTGAGAGGCGCAGACTGCCCATGGCCAGGTGCATGATGCCCGTGTCACTGATGTTATCGCAGGAGCGCAGGTTAAGGCTGCGTAGGCTGCCCATGTGCGACAGGTGCAGGAGGCCCGCGTCCGAGATGCCCCCGCAGAAGCTGAGGTTGAGGAGCCTCAGGCCCGTCAGCCCCCGGGAGATGTGCTTTAGAGAAAGGTCAGTGAGCTTCTGGCAGTCCTGCAGCGTGAGCTGCTCCAGGCCCAGGCAGCCCTCGGCCGCGCTGCGCGTCATGCCGGCCAGGTGCCCGATGCCCACGTCCGAGAGGTGGCGGCAGCTGCGGAGATTAAGGCTCTTGAGGCGCTGCAGGCCCCAGGCGATGAGCAGGAGGCCGGTGTTGGTGATGTTGCTGCAACCCCCCAGCTCCAGCACCTCCAGGCCCTTGAGGTACTGGGCTATGCGGCCCAGGCTGCTGTCGGTGATCTGCTTGCAGAGGCTCAGGTTGAGGGCACGCAGGGAGCCGATCTCCTGCACAAACGCGTGGCCCAGCCCGTTGTCAGTGAGGTTGTAGCAGCCGCTTAGGTTGAGGCTCTCGATGTTGGCCATGCCCTGGATCACGTAGCTGAGGCTGCGGCGGAGGCTCAGGATCTGCACACGGCGGATACCCCGGGCCTGCAGGCTGGGGAACAGCGACGGGTTGGCCCGGCGCAGGTGCAGCTTGGCCTCCACCCCCCGCCACACCGACTTGTGGTAGGCGGCGTCCCGCCAGGCCGTGCACACCTGCGCCGCGCGCCCCTTATCCCGGACGTCCAGGTAGCCGAAGATCATGGCCAGCAGCTCGGGGAACAAGCACGAGATGTGGGTCTCCATCTTCCTCCTCCCCCCTCCGCGGCGCCGGGGGGAGGAGGCGCGGGCCCCGCCGCTCCTGTCCCGAGAGGCGACAAGAGCGGTTCGCCCCGGCCGCTACCGCCGCCGCCTCGGGCCCAACGGACGGCCCCTCCCCGCCTTCCGGCTCCGGCCGCCGCCGCCGCTCCTCCTCCTGGTCCGTCCGTCCTTCCTTCCTTCCTGCCGGCTTCTCCTCCCTTCCCTTCCCTCCCCCCGCCCCGGGCTCCGCTCGGTGTTCACATCCCGGGCGGGGAAAGCGCCCTCTCACTCACTCCCGAGCCCGGCCGGGCCGCCGCCTCCGCCGCCTCCGCCGCCTCGGGTCTAACCACGCCGCGCTCGGGCCGCGCCGCTCCGCCCGCTCCGCCCGCTCCGCCGCCGCTCCCACGCCCCCTGCCGCATCCTCTGCCTCTTGCCACTGCCGCCGCCGGCCGCCGACGCTGCTGCTCCGGGCCGGCGGGCCGGCCGGGGGGTCCCGGGGGCTGAGAGCACGGGCTCCGGGCGCCGAGGAGGCTTCCTGCTGCCTTTGTCTCTCGCCCGCTTTTCAAACCTCCCAGCCCGGGCCGCCCGCACTCCGCCGCCCAGGCGGGGGGACCTGGAGGCCAATCCGGGCCACCGGGCGCACGTTCCTTCACCCCCACCCCCCGCCGTCCGCGGCCAGTTGGGAGCTGCGGGCCCGGGCACGGAGGACGCCGCGGCCGGCGCGGCCGGAGCGCGGCTCGGCGCCGGGCCCGGGGCGAGCAGGCGGGCCGCGCGTTTGGTAGAGTCCGGGCCGGACCCCTCTGCCCGACTGCTCCTTCGCGCGTCCCCTCCCGCCGTGCTCCCCCCGCGCGCGCCCGCGCAATGGTACGAGCCTGCGCTGCCGGAACTGTCGGGGCCGTTACCCTGGAAACCGAGTTCTTCCTAGTCTGGTTGCCCTGATTTTTAACCCTGTAGGCGCCATTTGAGAGCAGCTGTCAGCCGGGCTCTTCCCCACCCTTCTCCTTTTCACCCCGTAGCCCGCTATTGAGCCATTCCCTTTCTGGGCCACGCCCCAACCCCATTCCTTCTCTTTTTCTTTGCTGCTGACGTCTGCGCAGTCTTTTCCCATAGTTTACCCCTACCATTCCTGACCCTTCCTTTACACCCTTCTCCCTTTATTATCCCTGCAAGACCCTCCTCCCAGTGGTAGTACTCAATAATTATCACTCCAACTCTCCTTCCTTTTTTTACTGTTCCTAATGCCTCTTAACATGTCCCTGTTATCACACCCCCAGTCTTCCCCAACGGGGCTGCTTCCTACGATTCCTTTCTCTCCGGTCTTGTGCCTCAAATTACGGAGAAATTCGGCTTTATTCATGACTACCTTAGCTTGACCCTGACCCTCCCCAGCCCTCATTCTAGCATTACCCATTCCTGCTGCCTTCTAGCATCTTCTGTTTGTTTCTAGACACCGCTGTGGTACTTTATACATAAAAACTTCCTTCCACTTCCGCACTTTGTTGCTGAACTGTGGACTGCCGGGAGCGCCACGGATGCCCTCGCATCGCGCCAGCCTGCTTTGCACTTAGAAGAGAGCAGCCGTCCCTAAGCCTTGCTTTATGATCTTTTTCCTTCTCACCAGCCTCTTGGACTAAATATAAATTGTATGGACAGTTGTGCTGAGAGTATATTTGTATGTACTAACACAAAGATACTTTTTAAATAAAACACAGCGACTATTGAACTTCGTTTAAGGTGCTGCAAGCAAATGTCTGCTGGTTTATAAACTGGGTTTTATGGAACCAGGGCAGTGCTCTGTTTTGGAATGTGGCTCTTGGGTCTTAAATGCCGGCACAGACGATAGGATTTCAGCGTTCCCAACTAACTATCCCCAAACCAAGAATCTTTGGATCAGAGAAAATGACCCTCTGTACTTTTAATGAACTCATGGGTCCATACAACCTCATACAGGACAACCTGGTATATTTATCAGAAAAGGAAAATGGTTTCATTGATTCTTTGAGGGCCCAAACAAGATATTGAATGGGTTCCCTATTCAGTATGTGAGATTAACTTTTGGCCACCTCTCTTTGCTGGGGAGACCAATACTAGACCAAGTACATACAGATTCACTAATAGAAGATATTTTAGACACCCACCCCCCACCTCCCCTGTTCCTAAATCAGGAAATGCAGATTACAAGTTTGCTTCCTCACCCACGTTACACATGGTGTGAGGCCCATAGATTTTTATAACCTTTCTGAAATAATAGACTGTACTGTTAGTCACCTAGATGATCCAGATGCACTGTGACAATAAGATGTCACAATTCTGCGCCATACCCGAGCTAATACTCTTCTCCTAGAGTATATCTGGCCTTATATTTGTCTCAGTCACTTATGCCTAAATTTTTACCTTAAACTCTACATGAAAGTCACTTTTTTGTTGTTGTGCTGAGGATGTAGATGTGTTTGTATTGATGTCAAAGTATGAATCCCAAACACCTTAATCCTACTGTACACAAAACAAAGTGCTAGACCACACATGGGTCCAGGGGAGTGTATTTGTAGACTGGGAGCATGACCTGAAGAAAAGGAGCTTAGTGGTTCTTCTCTAGACAGGCCATTGTTCTCAAGTCTGAAGAGTCATTCAGAGGTGCCCAGAGCACTTTCTCTAGAAGTTGGCCACCTGATCCTAATTTTAGCAAAACTTTTTCTTGAGGGGAACTCTGGAATTTTATTAATACAAAGCATTTTGTTTAATACATTCAAACATATTTCAAGGATTTTCAGTAATACAATTGTTTTCATGTTCAATAAATAGGAAATTAAACATCGAGAGGCATCTCAGGAAATGAACATTAGTGAACAAAAAGAGGTGTGGCATCAAAGAGCCCTATGCTGTCTGGAGACATAGTGACTTTGTATGGCTTTGAGAAAATGTGTCCCTTTTTGGCTCTCAGTTTCCTCATGTGACACGAGGGTGATTTGACTGGATAACCTTCAGAGGCCTTTCCAGTAGTAACACTCTAGGAGACCATGAGCCTACATTAGTCCTGTTGTCTTCTCAACCCTAGAATTTATGGACTGTGCCTAAGGCAGGCCAAGATTAAGAATATTTTCACATGCAGTAGCTTCTTGGGGATTTTGGTTTCGGTTCAGATTTGGGGCACAAAAGTGGATGGAGGGTATCGTGGAGCAGAGTCCCTGATAATCTGAAAAAGATGGATACCAATGTAGAAAATCCTCTGGATAGCTGTTCATTTTTTCCCCCACTTTCCTGAATTTTATTAAAGAAAAAGCAATGATGGTAAATCTCTAGAGTGTAGTCGATTTTCTGGGCATCTTCCCTTGAAAATGTGACATTGGATTTCCGAACACATGCCAGAGTGTACATGGTTCCCAACTGTACTAAGTAGGTGAGAAGCTGAAATCCTAAAGTGTTCCCCAGTCTGTGGTCTGTCTTTGGATTGGCAGTAATTGCCTGAACAGCTACTATGTGTGGCTTCATGAATTTTTGTCTGTAGCTCTCCGAGCTCTTCTATGTGCAGCAATCACAGAATTTGAGCAGCTTCATTAAGAACCACATATCTTGTGTTAAAACCAAGAGTTGGGGACGCCTGGGTGGCTCAGTCGTTAAGCGTCTGCCTTCGGCTCAGGTCATGATCCCGGGGTCCTGGGATCGAGTCCCACATTGGGCTCCTTGCTCAATGAGGAGCCTGCTTCTCCCTCTCCCTCTGCTGCTCCCCCTGCTTGTGCTCTCTCTCTCTCTCTCTCTCTCTGACAAAATCAATAAATAAAATTAAAAAAAAAAAAAAACCCAAGAGTTGTTTGCCTAAAGTAACAGGCAAGCCCTGTTTTGTTTGATTTGCTGTAGCAGCTGCATCCTGGACCAAAATGCGAATTACCTTAAGCATTACCAGGTAGTCATCCTGACAGCTGAATCTGAAGAAGGTTAGCCAAAGCCATTACACCAGCCTTAAAAATCAGGATTATTTACATCCAGATGGATCAATGCCTCTACATTGCTGGCAATTTTTGTATTATCATGTACCAAGTCCTTGTATTTTTTCAGCATTATCTCCAGACTCAAGTCCTACAGCTAAACCAAGAAGCCAGTCAATTGTTTCTTGCCCGTCTTGAATCCTGAAAGGACAGTTAACATCTCTGAGATACTTTTCAAAGAACTTGGGCTGGTCACTACTGTGGATGTTTCCTAAATTACCTCTGCCTTCAATCTTGTAGTGTCTGATTTTCTGGTCTTCAAGCCAAACAATAAAGTTTCTAAATTCTGGTTCATCTTTGCAGTTGAAACCAGCAGGGTTATGGTAGTCGAGGGCCATCAGCCTGCCTTGGAACATGGTCCCTCCTTCTTGCCCTAGTTCCCTGGGCTTCTCCGGGGAGAGGGGAGGCAAGGAGGGGCAGGCAGCTCAAGTACTGGCAGCGCTGGATGGCTGTTCATGTTTTAAGGACTTGTTGAGATCTTTCAACAAGTTGCAACCGGAAAGAAGTTTTTTCTGAATGTGCTTCTGTATAGAAGCAGAAATGACAGCCTTATAGAGGAAGTCTCTCCAAAACTTTACCAAGATATTTTTAAGGAACTAGATTTTCAGATAGGGTGTGTTTTTCACCTGGGTGAGGCCTGGGAAAACTGAGAGGCCCAGCCCAAATATCAAGCTTACTTAAGGGCGTGTATACTTCCTCATTCAGAGAGAGAAGATCTGGCAGGAAAGATCAGAAGAGATCTGTAGCTTTTTAAACTCATTCAAAAAAATGTAGATCCAAAACTAGTGACCCAGAATCTAGCTGGTAGGTATTATTAGACCAAAGGAGTTAAAATATTTTGTGTGTGCTTTATTTATTTTTTTAAAGATTTATTTATTTATTTGAAAGAGAGTGTGTGAGAGGGGGGCGGGGGGTGGGGGGGCGGCCCAGAGGAAGAGGGAGAGACGCAGACTTCCAGTGAATGGTGAGCCCAACTTGGGCCTTGATCCCAGGGCCCCGAGATCATGACCTGAGCTGAAATCAAGTCAGTCCTTTATCCATCTGAGCCACCCTAGCACCCCTTGTGTGTGTTTTATATTAACTCTAAAGTATCCATGGCACAATGTCCATTACGTAGTAGCGGGCACCCTGTAAATTTGTTGAGCTGAAATGAATGAGAGCAGTAATAACATAATATCTTTATGAAAGACTTCAGGCATATCAAAACTTCTCCAAGAGTCTGGACAACCAATAGCAATGGATATCTGAGATTTATAAAATGGTACCTTTCCAACTACTTTCCAACTTCAAGATTTCTTGACAGCAACATTCTTTTCATTTCTAGTATTACTAAACAAGAGAATACCTTGGGGCACCTCTTGGTTAGAGAATATTAAAGATAATAGAGGGCGAGGACTTGATTCACTGATTGCAAATAAAAGATTTAAGCAGCAGCAAAGGAACAAATAGCCTGGTTTTATTTTTTTATTTTTGTTTTTTAAATATTTTATTCATTTATTTGACAGAGAGAGCACAGGCAGGCAGAGCAGCAGACAGAGGGAGAGGGAGAAGCAGGCTCTCTGCGGAGCAGGGAGCCGGATGCGGGGCTCGATCCCAGGACCCTGGGATCATGACCTGAGCCAAAGGCAGATGCTTAACGACCGAGCCACCCAGGCGCCCCAAATAGTCTGATTTTAAAATGGGCAAAGGACTTGAATAGACATTTCTCCAAAGAAGATATATAAATGGACAACGAGCATATGAAAAGATGCTAAACACCAGTAATTGTTAGGGAAATGCAAATTAAAAGCACAATAAGATAGCACCTCACACCTATGAGGATAGCTGCTATTAATAAAACAGAAAATAAACAAGTGTTGGTGACAACGTAGAGAAATTGGAACCCTGACATACTGTTGGTGGGAATGTAGGATGAGCCCCTGTGGAAAACAGTATGATGGGTCTTCAAAAACTTAAGAATAGAACTACCATAGGTATGATCCAGCAATTCCACTTCTGGGTTTATAACGCCCAAAATGAAAGCAGGGTCTGAAAGAGATATTTGTACACCCATCTTCATAGCATTATTTACAATAGCCAAAATGTGGAAGCAACCCAAGTGTCCATCATGATGACTGGATAAGCAAAATGTGGTATCTACATGCAGCTTTAAAAAGGAGGGAAATTCTGGCACAGCTACATGGTGGAGGAATCTTGAGGACATAATGCTGAGTGAAATAAGCCAGTCACAAAAAGACAAATACTGTATGATTTCACTTATATGAGGTATGTAGAATAATCAAAGAAACAGAAAGTAGAATGGTGTTTGCCAGAGGCTTGGAGGAGGAAGAAATGGGGAATTGTTTATTGGATATAGGGTTTCATTTTTGCAAGATGGAAAGTTCCAGAGATTTGTTGCGCAATGTGAATATACTTAACACTACTGAATTATATACTCAAAAACAGTGAAGATGGTGAATTTTACATTATATGTATTTCACTGTAATTATAAATGTTTAAATAGGGGCGCCTGGGTGGCTCAGTCGTTAAGCGTCTGCCTTCGGCTCAGGTCATGATCCCAGGGTCCGGGGATCAAGTCTCGCTTCAGACTCCCTGCTCAGCGGGAAGCCTTCTTCTCCCTCTCCCTCTCCCACTCTCCCTGCTTGTTTTCCCTCTCTTGCTGTGTCTCCGTCAAATAAATAAATAAAATCTTTTTTAAAAATGTTTAAATAGGGTGCCTGGGTGGCTCAGTTGGTTAAGCAACTGCCTTTGGCTCAGGTCATGATCCTGGAGTCCCAGGATCGAGTCCCACATCGGGCTCCCTGCTCGGCGGGGAGTCGACTTCTCCCTCTGACCCTCTTCCCTCTGGTGCTCTCTATCTCTCATTCTCTCTCTCTCAAATAAATAAATAAAATCTTTTTAAAAAAATGTTTAAATAGAACATTTTGAAATAAAGATGTAAATAAAAGGGAAAAAATAGGTGAAAATTGTTCTGTCAACAAACTGCAAGGAATACCCTGAACTATTTGTTTACTCTTCCCAAATTATTAGTTTGCTATATTCTATAAACATGGGCTTTAACCACCACAATAAAAACCAGGGCTTGGGGTCTGGGTAGCTAGAGCCCTCTCATTAGGGTGACTGTGCACTTTATTTTTTATTTTTATTATTTGGGGGGGAGGGGGCTTCCCAAGGAATTTATTTGGGCTGACCTGGGGACAGGGAGGCTCTGCATCTAAAAGAAGGTGTTGGGCCTCTTGGTGGTGAAGTGTGGCTTGTGCTGGCGCCACAGGCCCCGGTGGGGCAGCGGGGACTTGATCTGGCTGCAGGCTCCTCCACCTTCATGATGGGGGCACTTGCTGGCTGCAGGCTCCTCCACCTTCACGATGGGGGAGCCAGTGGGCGCCCATGTCCGGGTAGCACTGGTGACAGCGCCCCCAGTGGTCAGGTGCCGGGACTCCCGGTACAGGCCGTGTGCGGGCGCCGCTCTGGAAGTCGCAGCGCAGCCAGGCCCCGAAGTTCCAAACCCGCCAGGGGGGATTTCTCCAACACCTGTCCACACTGGACAGTTCCCCTGAAGACTCCTTTTTTCTTTAAGATTTTCGTTTATTTGACAGAGACACAGCGAGAGAGGGAACGCAAGCAGGGGGAGTGGGAGAGAGGGAGAAGCAGGTTTCCCAAAGACCGGGGGAACCGATGTGGGGCTCGATCCCAGGACCCTGGGATCATGACCTGAGCCGAAGGCAGACGCTTAACGACTGAGCCGCCCCTACCCTGAAGACTTTTTCATCTTCTTCCGCTGAGACACGAAGCACCAGAAGGGGGACTTGGCGACCCCATGACGAAGTGCAAAGATTCGCACGCGATAGAGGGGCGCAGTGTGGCGTCTGGGGTGGGCAGGCAGCGCGCCCAGGCCTTCAGGGTGCCGTCCCTGCTCTCGCCGTCACCCACGAAAGGCGACTGTGCAATTTGTTGTCCAAACTGGAAAAACTCATGAGAGGGAAAGGGGTGCTACTAATGATTACACCCCCGCCCCCATGAATGGTCACTCCCTCCTTCTCTGGAAACGAGTTGCCATTTGTAATTTGCAACTTCTGAGCCTTAACTCTAGTTATTTTATTTTTTAAAGATTTGACCCAGAGAGGGTGCCCCCTGCATTGGGCTCCCTGCTCAGTGGGGAGTCTGCTTCTCCCTCTCCCTCTGCCTCTCCTCCTGCTTGTGTCCTCTCTCTGTGTGTCTCAAATAAATAAGTAAAATCCTTAAAAAAGGTTTGACAGAGAGCACAAGCAGGGGAAGTAGCAGAGGGAGAGGGAGAAGCAGACTCCCCACTGAGCAGGGAGCCAGATGCTGGACTTGATCCCAGGACTCTGGGATCATGACCTGAGCCAAAGGCAGACACTTAACCCACTGAGCCACCCAGGCACCCCGAGCATTAACTCTAATGTATGTTTTCATATTTTCAGGCACCTAACCAAAGGATTAGAAATACTTTGATAGAATAATCTCAAATATCAGCTGTCATTTGTTAATATTAACAAAAACCTTAGGTACTTGTTAAAAAAAAAAACAAACTTTAGGTACTTGTTATAAAGCAGATAGATATAACAACTCTAAAAAAATAATAATAATAAGTTGTGTTGTAAATACAGCTGTTTCCAGGGCAGGGAACACCTAACAAGGTAGATTTTCAGTCAGTCAGTAGTTTAGGAAACGTTAAAACAATTTTTGTGTATTGCTCTGTGCGTTGAAGTAGATAAAGATGTGGAAGTGGTGTTTCTGCCTTTAAGAGCTCAGGCAATGAGCTCCAGGTCACCTGCTCCTAGTGGCTCTTTGCTGGTGTTCCAGTGCCACCAGAGTGATCGAAATAAAATGTTTCAATTTAGAGGGTCACCATAGGGAAGCCTAGAATTGATGAGCAGGTGTTGATGGAGGAAGGTCATTACATAGGGTGGAAACTTATTCAGAGAACAGGCTGAAGTTTTTCCTTGCTTGTTTAGAAAAAAATAAAAACATTACTAGCAGTAATACTTTGCATTGTCATACTTTGTTATGGTTCTTTCATCTTGAGGCATCAGTTAGGTTAATTTTAAAAATCACCTTTTCAAAGAATTTTTGGCTTTTTTTTTCTCTTCAAGAACAAGGAAACTTTAACTCTTATTTATCTGGAATTGGAATTCAGTATCTGAAGTCAGGAAATTTAAGTTCATGGCTTGGAGTTTGCTACTGTTTTTACAAACCAGATTGCCTTGAACAAAAATGTTCTTGGGCGCCTGGGTGGCTCAGTCGTTAAGCGCCTGCCTTTGGCTCTGGTCATGATCTCCAGGTCCTGGGATGGAGCCCCGCATTAGGTTTCCTGCTCAGTAGGGAGTTTGTTTCTCTCTCTCCCTCTCTCTCTCTCTCTGCCCCTCCCCGCCGCTCATTTTCTCTCTTTCTCAAATAAATAAATAAATAAATAAATGCTTTTAAAAAAAAGAAAAGAAAACGGAAAAAAAAATGTTCTTTTTTTTTTTTTAAATGTTCTTAATTGGCAGTCTTTCTCCTCATTTGCCCAATTCTCTGCTCTCAGACAGTAGAGGTTGATGGCACACATCCAGTCAGGGATGGAGAAGAGGAGCCAGTCAATGTTCTGTCTGGCCCCAGAAAAAAGGCCCAGGGGCAAGGGTGGCTTCCCCGTGTGTCTCCCTTGAATGCCTGGGACATGGGGGCTCCTTAGATCACCTCTGTTCCCATGAGCTCAATCTCCACCAGACTCGGAGTCTGAAGTTGGGCATTGGAATCCTAGCTCTGACATTATAGACACATGGCCTCTGGCAAAGTGACTGAGATTCTTTGAGCTTCAATTTCCTCCTCTATAAAATGAAAGTAATTCCTGTTTACAGAAACGTTGTGCAAATTCCCTGAGGGGGGGCGGGAATCCACAGGAAAGGAAGGGCCTAGTGTAGAACCTGGCACATAGGAGAGATCTAATGAATGCTATTTTGGTTTTTCTTTGATAAATGCACTGCGGGAAAAAAAAAAAAACCCCACACAGGTGTGCCCCCAAATTGTATAGATATACATTTGCTAACAGTTAAAACATTTTTTTTAATGTTATTTCCTGTTTTTAAGAAATGTGCTGGTTAAAGGAGCGGAAACAGCAAAAGTGCCAGTGCATAATAAAATGATCTTTCAGTTAGAGCAAACCATCCATCTCTCTGCACTCATTGTCTCCTCCAAAGTCAGGAAGAGAAGCATCTTTCCTTCAGTCACCAGTAGTCCCACACTCTTCTTCTGCTGGAGGAACGTCCAACTTGTTGCCTTCAACGTGTTTTCACGACCAATCTCACACTTTTGCTTAGAGCAGTGGTTCTCAAACCTGAGCATGCATCGAAGGCCTTTGAAGCCTTCTCAGTCAGAAGGTCTGGGGTGGGGCCGAGAACTGGCATTTCTAACAAGTTCCCAGGTGATGTTGATGCCGCTGACCCCGGATCACTGCACCCACAACCCCTGGTGAGCAACTTCCTACTACCCAGTTCTCTTTCTCCTGCTTTAAAACTTCTATTAGGGGGCACCTGGGTAGCTCAGTCAGTTAAGCATCTGCCTTCAGTTCAGGTCATGATCTCCAGGTCCTGGGATGGAGCCCCACGTTGGGCTCCCCACTCAGCGGGGAGCCTGCTTCTCCCTCTCCCTCTCCCTCTGCCTCTCCCCCTGCTTGCACTTTCTCTGTCTCTCTCTCAAATGAATAAATAAAATCTTAAAAAAATAAATAAAACTTCTATTAAGTTATACTTCCTAAAGGCTCTCCCTTTTTAGTAGAATAAAAAAATATAGGAAAAAAAGCTATGTTTCCCCCACTCATCTTTTATCTTTTAGATCATAAGCTCATGATGACTGCGTTTTTCCCCCAGTGATACCGTGAAAAAAACATAGGTTTTGTAGTCAGACAGGTCCTGGTTTAAAATCTTGACTCTATTACTTAAAAGCTCTGTGACTTTGGACAAGTTATTTAACCAGTTGGAGCCTTGGTTTTTTTGTCTGTGCAATAGGACTAGTGATTTTTGTGTCTTGGGAGTTTGGGGAGAATTGAATGGGATAATGCATGTAACCTCCTAGTACACTTCCTGACCATAATGAAAATATCTAATATTTATGGAGCATTTATTGTGCATTAGACTTTCTTTTAAGGTCTTTACATATACGGACTTATCTGTCCTTCACAACAGCTAACCTGTACCCCCTATGAAGAAAGTTCCATTTTACAGACGAAGAAACTATGGCACAGAGAAGTGACTTGCTCAAGACCAAACAGCTAGCGGAACTGGAATTTGAACTTAGTCTAGATCTGGAGACCACATTCTAAATCACTGTGCTTTGCTGCCTTCACAGTGTATGTTAATTGTTCTACCTTGCTAGGATGCAGTTTCTATATGACACCAAAGAAGGAGGGGTCCGGGAAAACAATGGTTAGCCGTGAGTGAGTTAGTGACTGGACTGTCACTAGGTGTGACTTTCATGCAAAACACTGGAAGACCCTGGTTGATTTGCTAGCCAAGGTAGGTCAGTATTTGTGATCATGCATGTGTGTGTGTGAGAGAGAGAGAGAGCAAGAGCATGTGTGAGTGTGCATGCTTTGGGTAGACACACTGACCATCCATTTTACACCTCCAGGCCCAGAGGTGGACGCCTGGCTGGCTCTAGCCTCCTATGGTCCCCAAGGAATGCACTTGTGTGTAATTATGTCACCCTCTAGTGGCTACTTCCCCATTATCCCTTTCCCCATGGAACAGCCCACTCAGTGCTTCTTCCAAATGAGACTCAAGGGAGCAGAACCCGGGGAAGACTTGGGCACGGAGGGGCAGGGCTGAGAGAAGAGGGGCATGGCCCAGGGCACGAAGAGAGTGGGAGGGTGTGAAGGAAGGAAAACGCGCTACCAGAAATAACGACTAGCCTGCTCCTGGCTGGGAGGAAGGGGAGGCAGGAAAAGCCGAACATTCAGACAGAAGGGAGGATGGAAGGTTGTTGGTTTCAAGTGAGCCTCCTACATACCAGTTTTCATCAAGTACTATTTGGTATTTGTGGGACGGGACAGTTACTGCATCTAGAGCTCTTTCCAGAGCTTCAGTACTGAGGGCTGAAGTGGGAGTGGAGAAGGAATATTCTTGGCCAGTTTCAATTCTCTTTTCCAAGGGAAGTAAGCACAGACGGTGGGGCTAACAAAGGCTGGCTACATTCCAGGCTTTCACCACCCTGGAATGGAAGGCTAACTTTCCTGCCTCTCCATAGCCTGAGGCTGTGGTTCTTTCTGCTGGTGAAGGTCATCCTCATAGGTTTGTCATATCTTGATAAATATTTCAAAAGGCAAGGAGGGATCAACATCAATCTCACTCAGAACTGGTTTGTTACTCCACATTGGGCCTGGGACTCTGCTGTCTAAAGCCTTATTGACCCGGAGTTTGAAAGTGATTCCTATTTTGAAAAGGTACTGGGGCCAGGCTTTTCTGGAAAGTTCTATGTGGATGAACCAGAGCATTTACATTTCTTACATAATGCCAGACCCAGTAGAGTCTGAGGGACCGGCCCTGGCCCTGTTGCAGAGCTCACAGTTCCCTTTTCTGCCAAGACGGTAGGGTTAAAGGTTTAGAAAATAGCCAGAATTAACTCTTCACACCCTAGAAGAAAGACGGTTAGGAGATAAAAATCAGATCTTTACATCATGTGATACTGCTGTTTTCCTGAATACCAGTCATTCCTAAAGATGTCAGTAATACCAAGCACTGCTTTTCCCTCTTCTGGGAGGGACATGAAAACAGCACAAAAACCCTGTCCAAATTTTTCTAAATTTGGAACAACTCTCAGTTTCCAGGCCTAGAATTCAGTGAGGTTTTTTATTTGTTGTTTACTTTTTATTTTTAAATTTCACTTACCATTTAAGGCCAAAGTGTTGAAGTAACTTAACTCAAATAATCAGTGGCTACTGTTGCAACTATTGAGAATTCTTTGATTTAGCTGGGTGAGGGCACAAACTGAAATTGGAGTTGTCAACATTTTGGCACAATGACAAAACTTAGTAATTAGATGACACCTTCACTTTACAGCTCTGAGAGCACTGTGTGGACATTTCATGGCAACACTTGTTTGTTTGTTTTGCAAATGGAGAAAATAAAGCGTAAAATAAAGAAATGGTTTTCTCAGGGCGCCTGGACGGCTCAGTTGTTAAGCGTCTGCCTTTGGCTCAGGTCATGATCCCAGGGTCCTGGGATTGAGCCCCACATCGTCGGGCTTCCTGCTCTGTGAGAAGTCTGCTTCTCCCTCTCCCCACCCCACCCCACTTGTGTTCCCTCTCTTGCTGTGTCTCTCTCTGTCAAATACATAAATAAAATCTTTAAAAAAAAATGATTTTCTCAGGGTCCCGGGGACAATTGAGGTTGAGTGCATCTTTCCTAGGACCTGCAGAGCATCTCTGAATTCTCCACTCAGGTGCATGCTCAGGATTGCCTTTGTACTCGATGTGTACAGTGGGAAGGATAATTAGACATTGGCAGAAGTACGTAGAAATTTGATCACTTATGCTACTAAGTGGTTAGGATTGCTAATTGGTTTAACTGCAATAAGGGAGGACTAGAGAACATTTTATTTTAGATAGAGTGATTATGTGTGTCACCCAAGCATGGTAGTGACAAAGTTCTATGGGAAAATGGAAAACAATCTTTGGGATCCTTTTTCAGCCTAGTCCTCCATTTTTCTGATTTTAAACCTATAAATTTTAAAAGTTTGGCACAGTTCGAAAAAGATGTATAAACTAAGAAATGTAGCTGACAGAGCTAAAATTGAATTAGCTTGCATTATGATTTCATCATCAACAGGTCTTAGTCTGTAATGCATCACTATAGAGACTGCATATTTGCTTTAGTATGCTACATTTAATATCCTCATTATCATAATTTTCAATACAAGCGTAGCATTTATTAACCACATTCTGGGGGTGCCTGGCGGCTCAGTCGGAAGAGCATGCAACTCTTGATCTTGGGGTCGTGAGTTCAAGTCCCATGTTAGGTGTAGAGATTATTAAAAATAAGTAAGTAAATAAATAAATAGGGACACCTGGGTGGCTCAGTAGGTTAAGCTTCAGCCCCCTGCTCAGGTCATGATTCCTTGCTCAGCAGCGAGCCTGCTTCTCCCTCTGCCTGCCGCTCCCCCTGCTTGTGTGCATGCGCACTCTCTGTCTCTCTGACAAATAAGGAAAATCTTAAATAAATAAATAAATAAACTTAAAAAAAAAGTCTGTAAGGTGTCCTAAACTGGCAAAAAGTTGTAGCTACTACATGATTAATATGCTAACTAAAGTTTTTCTGTGTTCTATAGCGTAAGATACTAAATGCTTAAAATTTGAGCACTTCTTAATCCTTGACCAATGTAAAGAATCATATGGTTAACATTAAATCATCTTAAATTATCCACAGCTTTGGGAGAAGGCTGGCTGTTCAGGTCTGATGTGGGAATCATGTTCCAAACTGAGGGTTTTGTTTGTTTGGTTGGTTGGTTGGTTGGTTGGTTTCGCTTTTTTAAAAATATCAAGTTTTAGGGCGCCTGGGTGGCTCAGTCGTTAAGCGTCTCCTTGGGCTCAGGTCATGATCCTGGGGTCCTGGGATCGAGCCCCACATCATGCTCCCTCCTCAGCGGGGAGCCTGCTTCTCCCTCTCCCTCTGCCCCTCCCCCTACTTGTGTTCCCTCTCTCGTGCTCTCTGTCAAATAAATAAATAAAACCTTTTAAAAAATCAAGTTTTATTTTTATTTTTTTAAGTTTTTACTTTTTTTAAAGATTTTATTTATTTATTTGAGAGAAAGGGAGAGAGAATGAGCAGGGAGAGGACAGAGGGGAAGCAGATGTGGAGCTCAATCCCAGGACCCTGGGATCATGACCTGAGCAGAAGGCAGACGCTTAACCGACTGAGCCACCCAGGCATCCCATACTTTTTTTTTTTTTTTAATTTTATTCATTTATCTAATCTCTACACCCGTCGCAGGGCTGGAACTCATGACAAGATCAAGAGTCGTATGCTCCTCCGACTCAGCCAGCCAGGCACCCCTCAAGTTTTATTTTTTATTCTGTTCATTTGAATTCTAAGACTAGGGACACCTAGGTGGCTCAGTCGGTTAAGCGTCTGCCTACAGCTCAGGTCATGATCCCAGGGTCCTGGGATCGAGTCCCCCGTCTGGCTCCCTGCCCAACGGGAAGCCTGCTTCTCCCTCTGCCTGCCACTCTCCCTGCTTGTGCTGTCTCTCTCTCTGACAAATAAATAAATAAAATCTTTAAAAAAAAAAGAAATGAATTCTAAGACAAAGCTGGAAAGGGAGCATTGAAGACCTGAAAATAACACTGTCTGCCGTTGCTGTTCTACCATGGAAAAGAAATGACTTGCAAAAAAAAAAGTTGGCGGGAATTAAGTTTGTGGTGTTATGCAAGAGAAGGCACCCAGATTACAAATAAAAGTTAAACTGCTTTCACACCCTGTTCCTAAACATAGGGGATGCAAATATGTGTCAGCAGTAGGTGGGAGCCTGAATGTTTTCTTAAACTTTTCATAAATGTTAGGGATCCTGAAAGACTCCGAAACAAGTAGAAAATTCTATTCTGAATGAGTGTCTGTGTGCCTAGCTCCTGCTTGAGTGGACCTCCTTTTGCCCCCCTCCTGCTCACAAAAAAAGAATAAACTCTCTCTAAACATCGAAATAAAATCAACAACAACACAGCTTTTAAAAGATACATTAGAGATCCAACTGGATTCTATTCCTGCATTTTTCTGTAGCATATCAATTTGATGTGCTTCATGACTAAATGGTTCTTGATCTGGGTGTTGGTTTCGTGGGTGTGTACGGATGTAAAAATTCATCAAGCTGTATATTTAAGATTTGTGCATTTTTCTCTCTGTTTTGTTTCAATTTAAAAAAAAGCTGTTTGTTTAAGTCAGAGGGGGTTTAATGGGTCAGGGAAAGTTTACTTCTCTGCATACAAATTATCACAAGTTCTGTTTGTTCACCAGGCTAACCAAACAGGTAGAGATTCTGCAGCAGCTGCTGCCTAGAATTTAACAGGGATGGGAATTTGGCGCTACCCCTCAACTGCACAGCGCTGTCTTGCTTGTAACTGTCACTCAGTCCCTGGACCTTCCCTGCCCGGCTGCTCTCAGTGCAGAACAAGGGCGAGGATTGTGTCTGTTTTGTTACGCCTCACCTGCAAGCCTCCACTCCTGCCTGTCCTGCAGCCCCTGGTACAGTGGATGCAGTCAGCATTCAACAGAGATTGCCTCTAAGTCTGACCATTTGTCTTTGGCTAATATATGTTGGGGGTGGGGGGTAGAGTGGGAGAGAGAGGGGCAGAGGAAACTGTTTCTCTAAAGAATGGATCAGTGAATGAATCCGTGTTGGGGGAAACAACCTGGGGGCAAGGAAGGAGCAGGAATAGAGAGCACACAGACATTTCTGGGTTTGCCTCAGTGTTTGAGAATTGTTTTCTTAATGCTGGAAAAATGCAAGAGTTCTATCATTTGCTGCGCGCCGTTCCATGCTGTTCCCTACTGAACCAAATCAGGTCACATTATACTTGCTATGTTACACTGTGCTGTTTTCCATTGACTTTTTGGTGGTTGATATTGGCCTTTTAGGGTTGGATGTGTGGTATCTCTTGATGCAAACATGAACATGTTTACCACCGAAACATTCCTAGGGGCCTGGTCATCTTCAGCTGGATGTTGTCCTTGGGATGCGTTTTTACATTCCTGTTTTGCTTCCATCCATGGGTGCCCTCCCGTGGCTTTCCATGGTATGGTGGATGTGCTACATAGGAGTAGAAAAATGCAGCCTCTCTGATGCGGCCAGGAAGTCACGCAAACCATGGTGATGCCATGTGCCATTAACGCACATTTGTCTGTGGCCTAGCCGAGCTTCAGACCCGGCTGTCTGCCTCTTACTGCCATCTCAGACAGGGACATCCGCAATGGCAAGGCCCTTTGCGCAGAAGAGCAAGGACACGCCTCCCTTATTTGTGCTCCAGGGCAGCGATCCAACAGCCCTCCTGCTGATAATGTTTCCTTGCTTTCAACTCAGCGCACTGGCTACTGGGCAGTTTTTACAGAGAATCCTCATTAGAATTTCCTTCTCCAGGGGCGCCTGGGTGGCTCAGTCTGTTAAGTGTCTGCCTTCGGCTCAGGTCATGATCCCAGGGTCCTGGGATCGAGCCCTGCATCGGGCTCCCTGCTTAGCGGGGAGCCTGCTTCTCCCTCTCCCTCTGCCACTCCCCCTGCTTGTGCGATCTCTGGAGCTCTCTCTCTGACAAATAAATAAGTAAAACCTTCAAAAAAAAAAAAAAAAGAATTTCCCTCTCTGTCAGTTTTTTTAAACTATTTTATTGAAACGGAATTTCTAAATGCTTTTGAAACCAACAGTCTTGTTCTATTTTGCTGCTAGAACCCAGATGGCGGGAGAGAGTTGGTTTCTTCGGTCATTCGGGCACACGCACTGCGTCACTTGGACGCAGATCACTAGAAGGCTGATGTGGGGACGGTGCCGGGCCACAGAGCGTGGTGAGGTTCGGAGAAGCAGCAGAGCCAAAACATGCCTTCTGATTCAACACTTCGTTCCCTGTGTCACTTTAGCACATATCACGTTCCCGGGTTTCTTTTGACAAAAACAAATTTTTGCGTGAGAGTTAGCCAGGCAAAGCCCAGGGTCTCCTTGGCCAGTTGGGTTTGAAGACCCATCTGCCTCTTATGTCATTAGCAGCATTGTTGGTATAGGGCCTCTCCGTAGAATCTTTAATTCATGGAGAAGCAGAAAGAAGCTCAAACAGCCCAGCTGGATTTCCAGGTCCTGAGCGGAATTTGTAACCCCTTTGACTTCTCAAAGGAAGAAAATTGGATGCGGCTGTCACAGAAAGAGAATAAATATGAAACCCCACAATGCTATGCTTGCAACCACTTTTCTTCCATTGAATTGAACACATAATGAAAGGCAGGCTGACTCGGGGAGGCACAGAAACGAACCAGTGCTAGGAGTCCTCCAATTCAGTCCGTTGAGCTGGTGACGGTTGTGGGGAAGATAATTTAGGCCCCTTTAGTTGCCCACTGGTGGAGAGATGCGGGCAATAACGTGATCCTCCTGCAAGTGTTCTAATCTTAAAACTAAATGACTGATAAAAGAGGAAATACAAGTGTACCCTCACTAATAATCAAAGAAATGTAGTTTAAAATCGGATGCCCATTTTTACCTATTATGAGAAAAGATTCTTTTAAGTAGCACTATCCAAATATCTTAACTTTTGTCACTTAAAATTAAAACCTAGTGTAATGTTTTTTTTTTTTAAAGCTTTTTTTTTTTAAGATTTTTATTTATTTATTTGAGAGAGAGAGAATGAGAGAGAGAGAGAGCACATGAGATGGGGGGAGGGTCAGAGGGAGAAGCAGACTTCCCGCCAAGCAGGGAGCCCGACGCGGGACTCGATCCAGGGACTCCAGGATCATGACCTGAGCTGAAGGCAGTCGCTTAACCAACTGAGCCACCCAGGTGCCCCCTAGTGTAATGTTTTATTAGGCTTTACTTTCTTAAAAATAATGTATTTTGAAAGAGCATTCAATTGCCCAATGTACTTAATGAGCCAATTTCACTGGGTTGGTTGACTGGTCAGTAGACGTCAGAGATGTTAGGGCAGCACAAGACGTTAGGGATTACATAGTTCAGCCTTTCATTACATCATTGAGAAATCAAGGACCCAGAGCAGCTGTGTGACCTGTCTAGGGTCACACATTTAGGAAGAGCTGGGACTGCATTAGTAAAATATGATGGGTTGTTATTTAGATCTTCTTGTAGGTAAAATAGCTTAACATAGGATTAAACTTTTTTCCTTTTTTAATACCTCAAGGATGTTGTGCTTTACCGTCTTTCTAGACAGACAAAATGTCTTAGACCTCAAAGAACAGGAATTCAGGCATTGTTACCCTCGCTCAATCTGTCCTCATACGACTGAGTGGCTGGATACCTCTATATATTTTTAATTAGAATAGCAATTTAAAAAAAAGAATAGCAATTTATCTACAATTGAAGTCCTTTTTTAAAAAAGATTTTATTTATTTATTTGAGAGAGAGAGAGCACCAGCAGGGGGAGAGGCAAATGGAGAGGGAGAAGCAGACTCCCCACTGAGCAGGGAGCCCGATATGGGACTCGATCCCAGGACTCTGGGATTATGACCTGAGCCAAAGGCAGATGCTTAGCCAACTGAGCTACCCAGGCACCCCTACAACTGAAGTCTCTTTGATAGTCTTAGAAACCACTTGAGCAACTATAAATAAAAATGGGATGTTTACAGTCCAAAAAGGGGATTTTCTTTCTGATGGGCGTAGAGCCTGATGCTGGGCTCAATTCCACAACCCTGAGATCACGACCTGAACTGAAACCAAGAGTTGGATGCTTAACCAACTGAGCCACCCAGGTGCCCCCGCAAAGGGGATTTTCTTTAAAAGTACATAATACAAGGTAGAATGAGAGGATTGTAAGAGTTTGTGTTAGTTAAGCTAATGTTAGCTTCTGTAATGAGCACACACCCAAATGTGGGCTGGCTCTAAAGCCATCAAAGTTTGTTTCTAGCCCAAGTAGAAGGCAAAATGCATGTTCCTTATTGGCAGGCAGTTCTCCAAGGGGTAATTTTGGGACCTGGGTGTTTTCTGTCTTAATGACTCTGTCCTCAGCCCTCACTTTGAAAGCCACCATCTTATCTGCATCAAGGTGAAAGAAGGAAAGTGAGCATGGAGGACTGCTTGTTGGTGGATTTTATGGGTCAGGCATGGAAGTGGTAGACATCATTTCTTCTAACATTCCATTAGAAAGAACTCAGTCACATGACGATATCTTAGTGCAGTGGAGGCTGGAGGACATAGTCAAGCTGTGTGTGGTTTCAGTGACTATCAAGTGAGCTCCACCACGAATAGCTCTGAGGGTCCAAAGTGGAAAGACAGCATATGGGGGTAAAGTTACTTCATGGGCAAACATATGTATATATGTGTACATACATACAAACCCAGGAATGCAGAAGTTATTGCTAATTATTTCTACTCTTTTTTAAAGATTTTATTTTTAAGTAATCTCTATACCCAACGTGGGGCTCAAACTTACAACCCTGAGATCAAGAGTCACATGTTCCACTGACTGAGCCAGCCAGGCGCCCCTATTTCTACTATTAACTATATATTTTTTGATAATTTTAATGCATGTATTTCTACTGACTCATTCTAGGTGGTAAATGTACTTCAAGCTCTTTGTTTCTTCAATAGTGGTGACTCTTTTTGATCAATGACATGTATTTGCAAGATGGCCGGATCCCACGGATATCAAACCTGTTCCAAGCACCTAACGGAACCTTGGAGATGAGCATAAAAATAGTGTGGGCTCTCCCCAAAGCTACACGAAGATATACTCTCATCAGTATTCTTTATTTCAATTCAGTAGTGATCAAAAGCGAGTGATCTGAGGGCCCATGCTGATGGTTGGTTCCCATCACTAACATTTGTCATTCTCATGGCTGCATAATGCACAGAACACACCTCCTCCCCCTCCTTCCACTCAGGCTGACAGTGCTCTTTTTCTGCCCCTTATCGTGTTTCTGCTGGATTAGTCCTCCCAGCTGGGCTCCTGGCCCCTAGACTCTGACTCTCTATACTCCATCAATCATGATTGCTGGCAAACTATCAGCAGTTTTCCCAAATACAGATCCAATGATGCCTCTCTCCTATTTAAATGCTTTGGATAGTGGGCACCTGGGTAGCTCAGATGGTTAAGCGTCTGCCTTCGGCTCAGGTCATGATCCCAGGGTCCTGGGATAGAGTCCCGCATCAGGCTCCCTGCTCCTTGGGAGCCTGCTTCTCCCTCTGCCTCTCTCTCTCTCTCTCTCTCTCTCTGTGTCTCTCATGAATAAATAAATAAAATCTTTAAATAAAATAGGTTTTAAATGCTTTGGATAGTTTCTACAGATTACAGAATGAAGCCCACACTCTTGCGTGGGGACTCAGGTCTTCCATGGGCAAGTCCCAGTATGAAGGTCCTGCTTCACCAACAATTGATGACTTGTTTCACTTTGAATTTTGGCTTTGGTTCTCTCTCTGTTTTTATTTTATTCTTTAAAGAGTCATTTATTTCGGGGCGCCTGGGTGGCTCAGTCATTAAGCGGCTGCCTTCGGCTCGGGTCATGATCCCAGGGCCCTGGGATCGATCCCTGCATCGGGCTCCCTGCTCTGCGGGAAGCCTGCTTCTCCCTCTCCCACTCCCCCTGCTTGTGTTCTCTCTCTCACTGTCTCTCTCTCTCTGTCAAATAAATAAATAAAATCTTTAAAAAAAAAAAAAGAGTCATTTATTTCTTTGAGAGAGAAAGAGCATGTGCTCACGAGCACAAGTGGGAGAGGGACAGAGGGAGAGAATCTTCAAGGAGACCTCCCCGTGGAGCAGGGAGACCAGTGCAGGGCCCAGTCACACGACCCATGAGATCACCACCTGAGCCGAAACCAAGAGTCTGACGCCCAACCCACTGAACCACCCAGGCACCCGTCTGTTTTTATGTATTTATAATTTATTTATTTATTTATTTAGATTTATTTATTTATTTGAGAGAGAGAGCGCACGCATGAGACTAGGAGGGGGTAGGGGCAGTGGCAGAGGGAGAAGCAGGCTGTCTGCTGAGCAGGGAGCCTGATGCGGGGCTCGATCCCAGGACCCTGAGATCATGACCTGAGCAGAAGGCAGACACTTAACCAACTGAGCCACCCAGGTGCCCCTATTTTTTAATTTATTTTTAAGTAAGCTCCACTCCCAGGGCAGAGCCCAACTCGGGGCCCAAACCCATGACCCTGAGATTAAGACCTGAGTTGAGATCAACAGTCGGACGCTCAACCGCCTGAGCCACCCAGGTGCCCCTCTCTGTTTTTTATAGTTGGATTTGAGGCATGATATTGTTGTGTGATGTTCTTATTCTCAGAATGTGTCCTGTGTTTGCAGGCCTCTGCACTTTTGCCCAGTGGGAGGGTCTCACTCTCCCATCTCCACTTGTGGGAATTCTGCCTGTCCTTTTAGGGACAAGTTCAAATACCACTCTATAATGAAGCATGTCCTCCTTTGGAATTAATTACGCTATCTTAGGACTTGGATTTAAAGGATAACAATCAGAAAGCAGTTGGTACCTCCATTATAGCATGTCACTCTGCTAAATATTGTAATCTTGTGCATGTTTGCCTCACCCCTATAAGACTATAAGAATTTCTCTTACTCTTTGAGTAAGACCTAGTAGATGCTCAATATTATTTATTGATTCGAACTGGAGTCACAGAAAGAATTCCATTTATATTACTTTCTGGCATTTTCATGTGACCAGTAGGTATCATACAGGACAGGGCAGTGATACCGAGTTCCTGGGAGAGTAACATCTTATTACTTTATTATAATCTCCCATATAGTGCTAGGTGCTCAATAGGCCCAGACAGATATTTGTTAAATGATGAACATTTTTAAAGATTTTATTTATTTATTTATTTATTTAAGAGAGAATAAGCGGGGTCGGGGCAGAGGGAGAAGCAGGCTCCCCACTGAGCAAGGAGCCCAATGCGGGACTTGATACCAGGATGCCGGGATCATGACCTGAGCCGAAGGCAGACGCCTAATGACTGAGCCACCCAGGTGCCCTTCAATGATGAACATTTGACATTCATCGAATGGCTGCCAAATGCTAGGTGCTTGCCAGGGCTTGTTTGTTTGTTGTCTTCATTTTGCACAGAGCCCCTCGCTGAGGCAGCGCAGACCACGAGCCTGGCCTCCATCACTGCAGCCTTCACCGGGGAAGCGAGCAGGTAGCCACGGGAGCAACTGCGCAAGAGGGCTGGAGCTCTGTGAAGGAGGCCCAGCAGAGCCATCAAAGCAAGGAAAGAATCTCAGCGGTGAACCAGAAGCCCCTTTAACGTGCCCCGGCCTGCCTGAATTTGGTGATCTTGCTTTTTCCTGAAGCAGCCAGAGTTCAATTGTATTGAATTCCCCAAATCAGAACCTGTGAGACCCACAGACCAGGTCTGAAGCCGGCTGGCAGTGAGCCCCGTGGTGATGGGGGTCTTAGCCCTGGGGGGAGACGAGCAAGGCGGCCAGCTTGGCTTCTCACCCGCGAGGAAGGAAGGGAGGCCCCGAACGCTTTCTGTTGATGCTTTTCATTAGAAAGCTGCTTGGCACTTCTTCCCCATGAGGATTTAGGAGCTCTTCCATAGCCCCATCTAAGGGTCAGCTTGAAACATAGGGGCAACAGCTCGGGAGAGTAACGTAACTTAGAGGGACTGGTTTCCCCCCACATAAAAAGCCAAGTGTCATTTCTGCATGAGCAGTCGGCTGTGGGGGGGGTTCGCTGGCAGTCTGTCCTTTCCCACACTGCCGCTGGAGCCCAGCCAGCCAGACTTTTCCTCTGCCCTTGTCCCTGCTGGGGGACAGCTGGGAGACAGCTGGGGGACGGTCGCTGCACCCACCACTCGAGGCCTCTGGGTCCAGAGCGGCTGTTTCTGCTACTCTTTCCACGGCAACATTCACCTCCCACTTGTTGATAAAAACCAAACAACCATCCTGTTTTTCCAAGTGGAAATTGCCAATGTTTGAAGCCTAAGGTTGGCAGCTTCAGTAAGATTCCAAGACAGCAAGAAGACTAGAAAAGGGGAGGCAATAAATTCTCACCCAAACTGAGTTCCTGGGATGGAATGACAGAATTGTTTAGAAAAAAAAGAAGAGTTAGCATAACTGTGTTGAGAAAATTCCGTATGTGCAAATCCAGATTTATAAGTAGTTCAGAGTGATTATTCATATAGTAAAATGGCTAGTGTATATGTAACATATATAATACACATATTATGGTTCCTTTAAATAACAGTGGCATACTTAAAAGCCTTTGGGCACCTGACAAGCAAAATGAATGTGTGAAGCAGCCAGGAGAAATGCAATGGAGAACAGTGGGATTTGGTGGAATTAGGGAGCCTGTGCACCCCTCTCCCACTCACCAAGACATTCCTAATCCAAAAATTTTAAATCATTCTGTTAACCAAAGAGATTTATTTCGTTGTCTGCCAGTTGGTGAGCCTGCTTTTTTAAAATAGTAAGATTTCCCCAGGGGGCCTGGGTGGCTCAGTTGTTAAGCATCTGCCTTCGGCTCAGGTCATGGTCCCAGGGTCCTGGGATGGAGCCCTGCATTGGGCTCCCTGCTCCTCGGAAAGCCTGCTTCTCCCTCTCCCACTCCCCCTGCTTGTGTTCCTTCTCTCGCTGTGTCTCTCTCTGTCAAATAAATAAATAAAATCTTAAAAAAAAAAAGATTTCCCCAGGTCTTTTTACAATATGCTTCAGTTGGCAAAAACAGGAACACATTTCCTTGATCGCACAAGATACATTTTTATTCTAATTAGCCCGTGACAGAGAGAGGTCATCCCCCTGCCCAGAATGGGGATCCAGAATTCCATTTCTTTGCTTCATTCACCCTATCCAAGCCAGGGAATTTGCAGAAGTAGGTGGCAGTTTCCCAGGAAAATATTTTTTCCCATAGAACCAGACTCAGTGGAAATAAGGTTACTTGGAGAAAGATGAGACCGCTTTCCCGTCAACTCCTCAACTCTCTTGAAACAAAGTCCAAAACCACGGCTGCATGCTTCTAAAACAATTTCCTATACCACACTGGTCGGTGGCCATACCTCTCCGTTTTCTTGGCTAGAGCATCTTTTGAAATTAATTTATCAGGATTTAGGAGAAGGAAAAATTCCTTTCTTACCTTCTGCATGGAATGAGACTTCCGGGGCACCTGGGTGGCTCAGTGGGTTAAATGTCTGCCTTCAGCTTGAGTCATGATCTCAGGGTCCTGGGATCAAGCCCCTCATCGGGCACTCTGCTCAGGAAGGAGAAGCCTGCTTCTCCTTCTGCCCCCCTCCCTCATGCTCTCTCTCTCTCTGGCACTCTCAAATAAATAAATAAATAAATCTTTAAAAAAATAAAAGAATAAGACTTCTGGGGGGGACTGCTTTTTTCCCCCCTCAAGTGTGACAGACAAGGAGGGGTCAGCTGGGATGTACCACTTTTGGGAACTGTGCAGGGCCTGGAGTCTCAGGGATTTGCTCTGCCTGGTGTGTGGGTTTATTCTGGCCAGGTGTGAGTGGCCACTTTCACACTTCTCCAGGCACTAGGAGCTGGAGACCTGGGAATCGCTTTTCTCTGAAACACCAAGAACTAGATTTTAGTGTGGAGGCATCAGGATCTATTTCTGTGTGCCTGTCACCCTGTGCTGTGATTATGTCCATTTTGCTCCCATACTTCCCAGATTGTGAGAAGTTTTTCATCGTGAATGGTAAACAGTTTGTCGAAGAAGGGCAGTTTTGCGTTTTTCTTGAGGGGCCAGATTAAAATCTCACTGCTCTTACCCCTTCTAATCCCTTCGCCCCCACCCCCATCCCCAGAGTATTATTTCTCCTGCAAATGAGAGAAACAAAGAGAAAAGACACTATATGGGAGATGAGTAATATTCTAGCTGGGAATACCTGCTCCAAAAAAACCTTTAATTTTATTTCCACCAACCATCGGGAAAGTAGATCACACAAAAGAATGCTCTGCCTTAGGGCTGAGAGGATTCATTGAGAAAAGCTTAGAAGGAACAGCTAGAGAGACCTAGAGACAGAGAGGCCCTTGGGAGAAATAATTAAGGCTGGCAGGGAAAGGCTATGTTAATTGAGCTGCGAAGAAAGATGAGCATCTGGGGATTCTTTCAAGAGGTTACGGGATTTTCTGATCAAGTCTTGGGTACATAATTGCATTCATCTTTGGTCACTACTTTAAAAATATTTTTTAAGGGAGAAAAGTATACAAAAAAATCCATCTAAGAAAACAACTAGCTGTAGGACTAAATGGTAAAAATTGGGGAAAAAAAAAAGGAGGGGGGTTTGCGGCCGGCAGGGGTGGTTTTGCCAGAAGGCGGTTTTGGTCAGATCCTCGTTTCCTGGAGTGAGAAGAGAGGAAACAAAATGCTGAGCTGGCCCCTGGCGTGGTCACGGCAGCTGGTCCTACGTGTATAGCCAATGCAGACCTTGCACTCCACGAATGGTACCCGTGTGGTTTGCGCTGACCACCCTCCCTCCCCAGCAAGCCCACCCGCCCGCCCTCAAATAGTTATCCCAAGTGGTTGTCTCTGTGCCTAAGTTTTTCAATCTGCATTTAAGGCATAGGTTTCTTTTTGAGTATGAGGACCCTTTTTTAAGCTCCTCCCCACAGAAGGTCACGTGCCCCCGAGACTACAGTTGTACTTTCCACTGAGGAAATATATGAAGATCCTCTCAAACCACTGGGTGTTAATGAGACTTTCTCTCATTTTATTTATTCATTTATTTAAAAAAAAAAAAAGCTCTAGGCCCAACGTGGGGCTTGAACTCACGACCCTGAAATCAAGTCATGTGCTCTGCTGACTGAGCCAGCCAGATGTGCGGACTTGTCCTCATTTTAAAATGTTTTTTGAGGGGCGCCTGCGTGGCTCAGCGGGTTAAGCGTCTGCCTTCGGCTCAGGTCATGATCCCAGCATCCTCCCTGCTCCCTCCTTTCAGCTCCCTGCTCAGTAGGGCGTCTGCTTCTCCCTCACCCTCTCCTTCCCCCAGCTTGTGCTCTCTCTCTCAAGTAAATAAATAAAATCTTTTTTAAAAAAAATTTTTTGGGGAGCATCTGGGTGGCTCAGTCGTTTGGGCGTCTGCCTTCGGCTCAGGTCATGATCCTGGGGTCCTGGGATCGAGCCCCGCATCGGGCTCCTTGCTCAGCGGGAAGCCTGCTTCTCCCTCTCCCTGCTTCCCCGCTTGTGCTCTCTCTCTCTCTCTGTCAAGTAAATAAATAAAATCTTTTAAAAAGTGTTTTTTTGTTGTGTGATATAACATATGTAGAACAATGCATAGAGCATATATACACAACTTAATACATTGTTATAAAGGGGACCGCCACGTACCCATTACTGAGGTTGGGAAATAGAACATTGCTGGCACTCCACAAATTAATTCTCTTATGTCCTATCCTCGTCACAGTCCCCTTTCCACCCCTGAGGAAACCACTCTCCTGATGGTCACAGTCATTGTTTCCCTGCTTTCCCCATGTACTGTGTATGGATCCCTATGGATTCATAGTTTATATATTCTTTTGTGACTTGCTTCTTCTCAACGTCATGTTTGTAAGATGCACGCGTGTTGTTGCGTGTAACTGTACTTCATTCACTTTCATCACTGCCTAATATTTCATTGCATTAATATATCACAATTAACTGGTCCATCCATTGTTGATGGATATGTGTGTTGTTTCTAGTTTGAGGCTCTTTTTTTTTTTTTTTTTTTTTTTTTAGAGAGAGAGAGGGTGTGAGTATGCAAGCCGGGCAGAGGGGAGGAGAGGGAGAGGGAGAGAGAATCTTTTTTTTTTTTTTAAGATTGTATTTATTTATGAGAGAGAAAGAGCAGAGGGACGAACAGAGGGAGAGGGAGGGGCAGACTCTGCGCTGAGCCCCACATGGGGCTCGATCCCACGACCCTGAGATCATGACCCGAGCCGAAACCAAGAGTCAGACAACTAACCAACTGAGCCACCCAGAAGCCCCTCCAGTTTAAGACTTTTAATAGCACTGCTATTCTTGACATGCATCCTGGTGTGCACGTGGGCAGACGTCTCCAGGAAAATGGAATTGCTGCATTATCAGGAACACTTAAAAAAAAAAAAAGTAACAGCTTTGTTGAGCTATAACTCCAATACCATACAATTCGCCTGTTTAAAGTGTACAGTTCTGGGGTGCCTGGGTGGCTCAGATGGTTGAGCATCTGCCTTCTGCTCAGGTCATGATCTCCAGGTCCTGAGATCGAGCCCCATGTCGGGCTCCCTGCTCAGCAGGGAGTCTGCTTCTCCCTCTGCCTCTGCCTCTCTCCTGCTTGTGCTCTCTCTCTCTAATGAATTTAAAAAAAAATCTTAAAAAATAAATAAAGTGTACAATTCAGTGGTTTTTAATCTATTCCTGGGGTTGTGCAACCACCACCACCACAATCATCAGTAACACTTCCAAATGGATTAGGGTTTTATTAATTATAAGGGTCTACGTACATGGAGATCATCACAGTGGAAGTAGGTACACATATGTATTCCTTCCAGAGACAGTGCTTGGCTTGCATATGTTCTTTGGTTTGGGGGCCCCCAGGTAAGGAGCCACTGGTTTAAGGCACTGACAGGTAGAAATTTGCCATTAACATAGATACATGTTCCCTGAAAGATTTAGCGCATTTATTCCTATCAGCTGCTTTATGGCAGAGGTTCTCAGATTCGGGTGTGCACCAGAAGCACCTGGAAGGCTTGTGTAAACAGATTGCTCGGCACCATCTGCAGAGTTCAGATTCAGCAGGTCTGGGTGGGGCTCGAGAATTTGTATATCTAATCAGCTTCCAAGCCATACTGATACTGTGAGTCTGGGGACGGTACTTTGAGCAACCTGGTAGCTGGCTATTACCTTGGAAATCAGAGAACTGAGCGTGGAAGGAATTCATTCAATCATTCCAAAGATAAGAATTAGACAAAAGACACTTACAAATTGTCGGAGGCAAAGGAGGCCATTCTCAGGCTCTTGTAGCTCGGGGTGGGGCCGCGGGAGCAGAGGTTGGGGAATATGCTTTGTAAATACTACGGAGGCCCAGTCAAGAGGACTTGACAATTGGTTGGGCGTGGAGGGTAAAGGAGAGGGAGGAGTCAAGATGAGCAGCAAGATTTTAGGCCTGGATCCAGGAAGAGACTTGGAGGACAAAGAACAAGCAAGATTGTGAGGGAGAGTGTGATCAATCAGTATCTCAACTCCTGTACTCAGCTCTCTGGGAAGATTTACCCAGCCACCATTTCAGGTCCCGTTACTGCAGATCACGCAAGTTTACCTGGGCGACAGATGGCTGAATGCTCGATGGGAATTCAGTATCGGGGTTCAGAGGGACTCCATAAATTTAATGAACAAGAATGAATCTGAGGACATTGGAAATTATTGAAGTCCTTCTTTATTGCAATCTCTCTCCTACCTTTCCCAAAGCACCTTGAAATTTTCTGTCTGACCAAACCCCATCTTTATGGGAAATCCTTCTTCCCCTTTTCTCCTACTTAAAGCCTGCACATTCTTCAAGGTCCTACTCCATTCCCACATCCTGACTATGAAGCATCCCTTGGACTCTTCAGGCACTTCGTGTGTCCTGCCTTTCAGAGTAGGTTTTTCATGTTTCCCACAGCTAGACAAAGCACTGCAAAGAGCACCGTCTTAGACTTTTTCAGATTATCTTATAATAAACAGCTTTAGAGGCTGCCTGCTACTCATATCCTTGAGGAAAAGGCAGAAACAAAGCTGAGACCTGGAATCTCCAGAATCTCAATTAGCAGCTAACAGTAGATTCCCAAATAGGGATACATTAGTAGAAGCAGCTTTTTCTGTGGGCTGGGCCATATGGAAGCTAAAAGGACTCCTTTGTCTCCATGAGACTGGCCTCCATAACCTGCCTTCTATTTTCTCTCTCTCTCTTTTTTTTTTCTTAAAGATTGCATTTATTTTTTTGAGAGAGAGAGCCCGAGCTAAGCCTGAGCTGGGGAGAGGGGCAGAAGGAGAGGGAGAAGCAGACTCCCCACTGAGCAGGGAGCCCAGCGGGCCTCGATCCCAGCACCCTGATCCAAGCTGAAGGCAGATACTTAACCGACTGAGCCACCCAGGAGTCCCCATAAAGGATTTTTTCCCCTATATTCAAAGCGAGGATAATAACGACATAGATCACATAGAATTTTAGCGAAGCTTAAATGAGAAAACTGGATATAAAATATTTGTCTCAGTGCATGTACAAGGTGCTCAATAAGTGTCCTCTAGTATCAAGTATTGTCACCAGTTATCAACCAAGAGCCATTTACTATTGTCTAGTAAAACTATACTAGGCACAGTGGTGCATACAGAGGAAGTAGGGGAGGTAAGTTTGTACGTTCGGGAAACTTTGCATCTACTGGAAGAAATATGCACAGTTCCAAGGCAGCCTGTATGGAATGGTGTCTTCACAGTGCTAAGGAAATCCCAAGTCAATGGAAAGATTTCCATGGCGTGGAATTAATCAAAGACAATTTTACGGAGGAGGTGAATCTTGAGCATGGACTTGGAAGTATTATTGGAGATGAGAAAGCATCCCTGGGAAGAGGAGCAGAATGGGGGCTTGGGGGAGGGGGGGGGGGGCAGGGCTTGTTATAGGAGCAGGGGGAGATTGGAAAAGAGACCCCAAAGCGGGAACTTCCGGAGAAGAATGAGATGTGAAATGGGCCAGGCTGGGAAGTTTAGAATGGTTGAAGAGCTGGGAACCACTATAAGTCTTCAAATGGGAATATTATGATGCAAGATTTGTGTTTCAGGAAAACTGGTGTGGGCGCCATTGGGTTAGACCACAGAGGACTGCTCTGGTATTCAGGTATATTTACCTGAAAATAGAGAAGGAAATTACTGAACCTGAGTGCATTTTAGGAGGTGTTTGTCAAGTGTTTTTGAGATCCGTAAAGAATATTTCTTGGGGCACCTTGGTGGTTCAGTCAGTTAAGTGTCTGAGTCTTGATCTCGGGGTCGTGAGTTCAAACCCCGCGTTGGACTCCATGCAGGGTGTGGAGCCTACTAAAAAAAAAAAAAGAAAAAAAAAAAAAAGAATCTTTCTCTACAGTGGTGGAAATGAAGTGGCAGAGGGGAGAGAAGTCTCCATCAGACTGCTCCTGCCCTACCTGCCCCCACAGAAATCATGGAATCACTGGAGACACTGGGAGTGTGGCCGGAGTTCACAAAGGGAGACACTCCCTTCCCAAAGACTGCTAAGAGTGTCTGTCAGGAACGCTGACAAAATTGCAAAGGTATTTTTTTTTAAGGAGGTCCCACGTCCCAGTTCGAACTCACAACCCCAAGATCAGGAGTCGTGTGCTCTACCGACTGAGCCAGCCAGGTGGACTGCAGATGTATTTTTTAATCACACGTTCCATAGCTCCTCCTTGGGTCACACAGAAAGAATTAGCCAGTGGCAACCAGGAAAAGGCTCCCATGAAGGCTGTTGGGTTATTTCTGGGTAGGTTTTTAGGTGTGAGGGTGCCTGTCTGGGACAACGGGGCAGGTGTGGGATGTGACACCATTTCATGTGTGACTCATACCTTACTTGAGTTCTTGGGCTCTGGCGGAGGTCAGTCCTGAGCACCCAGTGGTGGCTTTTGTGAACAGCTAATGACCTTGTCAAAGCCCTTGCCGTGGGGGTGGGGGGTGGGGGGTTGTGTTTCATGGTGGCACTGCTCTGAGGTGTGTGTGGAAGCACAGGTCAGCCCCGCTTGTCCGCGTCTTTCTCCTTGGGCTCCTACCTCTGGGCTAACTACTTAAGGGAATGAAAAATGATGACCGAATCCAAAAAAGCAAGAGGACCTGGAGCCCTGTCTTCAGATATGCACCCCTTTGGTTGTGATGGTAAAGCCGGGCATCGCTGTCTCAGTAAGGGACATGGCACAGTGGGGTCCGGGATGTGGGGTCACAGCCCAGCCACCTCCCTATCTCCACAGCAGTTTGAAGAGAGGTGGGCTGGGCAGATATTTCAGAGTCTGGCTTTCCCTACATGACCCCGAAGAATGTACACTATCACCCTTTACCGTTCTTGATTCTCGTCCCGCCTTTCCTTCTCCTTGCAGTATTCACTGGACCTACCCCAGGAGGCGTTTACTTGCTCACTGCCGTGTCTCTGGCCCTTAGAGCAGTAACTGGCACAGACGAGGCCCCCAGTGCACCTTTGATTAATGACTTTAATGAATAAACAAATAACTGACTGAAGAAGTAGGGCAGAGCAGATGGTCTGACCAGCTCCTTCTGGCCCTCTGGAGGCATCTTCCCCTTCCCTGGCCCTCTCCCACTAAAGGACAGAGACCCTGGAGACCCCCGTGTTTCACTGTGTTTGCTAGTGGCATTCACCCCCCAGCAAGGGGAGAGGCTTTCGTTCTCTGAGGAAATCCGTGGTTATGACAAAAGGCAGAACAAGGAATTCCCTCCCCTGTCTTTTCCGTATTTACTAGATCTTTCTTCCTATGCAAAGAAGAGCCTCCCCTGGTTGAGTCCTGCTGTAAACCTCACCTGTGAGCACAAACAGGGCTTTCCATGTGTCCCACCCATCAAAGCCCAAACTATCCGGCTCCACCCAGCCTCCCTCCACCTCGGCTGGGCTGAGGCCAGAAGTGTTTCCATGCTGCCCATGCTGAGGAAACCAATCACCAGTCTTCACTTTCCTCCTCCCAGCTCGGCACCAGGAAAGCCAAGAATGTAAGCCAGGGCCGAGAGCTGGGCCGTCGGGCTCTGTGACATGCTGAGGGTGGCTCACATCTGCCTACATCCTGACAGAGAACATCCTGAGGGGTTGTCGTGGAGGTGGTGGTGGGGGGATGGCGTGCAATTGCGCGTGCCACACATCTGGAAGGCAGAGAAAGAAGTCACCACACGTGCGGCAGTCTGTTTTTTCTTTTGAAAGTTTTTAAAATATATATATTTTTAATGCACGGCCAGTTTGAGGGAAAGCACAGCATGGTAGGAACAGCTGGGCCGTGAGCCCTGTCTCTGTTTATGCTCGTGAGGCACCGAGGGGTGGGATTAGCAGCTCTTGGGAAGTTTGGCCCTAGCTGGCCTGTCGCTGGGAAGTCAAAGCCACAGTGACCGTTAGCAGGCACGGACTCCTGTCCTTGGCTCAGAAACGGTGCCCCCCCCCCCACAATGTGGCCTCGGTTGAACCAAGGAGTTGCAGAGCCAGAAAGATTTCACAGGAGCTTGACGAAAAGGTGTGGCAGAAGTGAGAGACGCTGGTGTGAGGGGGCCATCCCTGGGGATAAGACGTGTCACCCGTTGGGAGACAGAACTCAGCTCTCGGGCGGTAGGAACGTGTGAGGATGTGTGGGGCCGGCGGGAGGCGCGGTGGCGGGAGGGTAGCTGTGGGGGAGGGAGGAGGACCACAGGGGAATGGGGGCAGCTCAGACTCCTCGGTCCCCAAGAAGGACTGGTAGGTGGAGTTGAGGATGTTTGCACAAGGAAATCCTTTGAAGCTCTTCTCTCGTCCTCCCCTCTCTGGACCTGGTTCCCTCCCCTCCATAAAGCCATTAGCTTCTGGTGCCGGCCCTATCTCTGCTCCATCTCTCTTGGTTCCAGTCGGTGCATTCACAGACCTCCTGCCCTGAGGGACGGGGAGGATTTATGGGGGGTAGAAGGTAGAGGGGGAGGGGGCATCCTTTAGAGGAGGCGAGGTCTGTTAGGAAAGTAGGGTGTGGGGAGCTGTTAGTTGGCGGCGCTAGAGGCCGGATCATTTCCGAGCGGGCTCTGCATGACAAAGGGGAAAGAGCAAGTTTCTTCTTTGATCTGCCCCCTGCCGGCCCCACACACCTGCCTGTTGGTGCTCCCGCCCCAGCTGAGACCTCAAGAAGAAAAACCAAAAGGGGGTGGGGACCAGGCTGTAGCCCAGTTTCCCTGGATCCTGTTCAGGCCATCTTCCTCTCTTGGTGGCCCCAGGACAAAAATATCTCCTAGGCTGATGACCCGAAGCACCTGCCGCCCCCTCCCGGAGAGCCTGGAGACCCAGGGCCGCGGGAGCCGCGCGGTGAGATGGGTGGGGGCGGCTGGGAGCGCGCGCGCCAGTGTGTGTGTGCGTGTGTAGAGTTGGAGGTGTTAAGGGGTCCTGGGAAGAAGACTCATTGGAGATGTGGGGTCACGCCCTGGATGAAACCTAAGGGGGAAACGAGGTGGGGGTGAGTGGGAGGGGGGCGTGTTTTTATAGACTTGCTCTAGGATCCAGAAGCAAGGATTTTCCACTTGTTTCCAAGGGCTGGAGGAAGGGTGCTCTTTCAGGGGATACAGGCACAGGCGTGAGTTACAAAAAGCATAGGCAAAGATGTGGGAAGCTCTTGAGCTACAAGGGAAGGGGTCGTTGCTTCTGGAAGATGCGTCCTCAGCGCAGACCGTTGAGGCCGGCGTTGCAGACCAAGAGCTCGCTGTTGCCGTCAGTGCTCCGCTCCTGGCCGCCCCTCGAGGGCCGCAGCGCAGAGGAGGAGGAGGAGGCCACCTAGGAAGAGACCACTTCACCCAAGGGAGCTTTAGGGGCACATGGCATTTCTCAGAGAAGCTGCCCTGAGAAAGTGCAAAGTCCTTGCCCTTCTGTCTGCTCTATTCCTGGTAAACAAGAGCTGGGATGTGGAAACTTCCTTGGAGTGAGAAGGGTACAGATTGGGAGGGAAGACTCCTATTTGGCTGCAGGCAAATCCAACTCACCAGCTGTTCTTAGCCCAGGAAGGAGCGCTCTGACCGGAGTGAGACGTACAGGGAGGAGTGGATGGTGCCCTGGCTTCTTTGGAGGTTCTGGAAGAAGGGCAGGTGTGAGCTGCAGCAACCACAGCATCTTCCTTGATGCTACCTGGAGCACATTCTGTTCTGGAAATGACTTGTTTTCATTTCTCTTTCCTAGTTTCTCAGCTCATTGTTTCCTTTGGAATTTGGTCCTGGGTAGGGTTCCCACAGTTTGGGGTAAGAGACACAAAAGCAGTCCCCTGGGGAGAAGAGTAGCAGTAGGAGATGGAGGGTGGAAAGAGGCTGAATCTCTTCGTGGGGGGAGCAGAACTTGACATTAGCCGCCCCCCAGCACCTCATCCTTGGTGCTACCCGCCCCCCACCTCCTGTCCCCGGGTCCTGGCTCATCGGCTGCATCTCCACATTGATGCTCCCTCCCTTCTGTCTTCTCCAGGGAGCCCCATTTCGGAAGCCGACCGCCCCCGGGGTCTTCCCAGGGCACTGGGGGGGGCTGAGGCCGAGGCCCACCATGGCCAGCCTCCTGCTGCTAGCCGCCGCTCTGCTGTCCAGCTGGGCCCAGCTTCCGGCCGAAGCCAGCTCCTGGTGGTGAGTGAGAGCGGCTGAGGCCCTTCTCTACAACCTACACCTCCTTTGGTAATTAAATGTGGAGAAGGGTCACCGTGTGTTGTGATCATTCCTTTATTGGTAGGAACCCTAAGGACCGCTTTCATCCCAAGAAAACTAGGACACCCTCTTCTCGCACAAGCCCCAGAGGTAAAGGGTCAGCGAGGATAAAGGATTAGTTCATTTGGGCTTTTCCTCTGATCCTGTCTGTTTTCCCCTTTTTGAGGACCTTCCTCCGTCCCCATGGGTTGTTAGAAATAGCTCTTGCGTTGCTATTGGATCAATGAGAACACTGATTTCTTTTATTCCGGTGGGGGTAAGGAGAGGAGAATTCCTATTTCCTAAGTCTGAAGACCAGATGAGAGGTTGAGAGATTTGCAGGACCCTTGTGTGGCCTTCTTTTGTGTTTTCAAGACTATTGTCATGGCCAAGTCAACCTGGAAATGGCCGGCCCTCCCCTCCTATCTTGCCTGGTCTGGGCCCCGCTCACATTTGTACTCAGATGGCACATCTACAGTCCTCTCACCTAACTGAACACTTTACTCTGGTAGAGGAGGAGCAGCCAAAGCGAGAGCCCCTGAACAGATAGAGTGGGTTAGGGGATTTGTGGGTGGGATATGGAAGTGAAAACCTTTAGACTGTGTTGTGATGTATGTAAATTGGCTTCTGTCTGCAAGGCATAAGGGCAGTGCTATTTGAAGGAATTCATTGCTTTCCATCACATACCCTGCGTACAGGCTAAAGTGAACAAATCATCTGCAGCCCCTGAATGAGTCATGTGCTCTCCTGTTAAGGTTTGGCTGTTTCTGTCCTCCGCCTGGAATGAATGTCCTCTGCCCTCTCTGTTGCCCTTCTCTGCCTGCCCCCATCCCTTAAGACCCACTTCACACTCTGGCCATTGCCTTATAAAATCTTTTCTCTGGCTGTAAGAGCTCTTTCTCTGTCTGATCGCTGTGGATCCAGAAGCTCAAGGCTGGCTTTGGCCCTTGACACCTCCCGTGTCATCTGTTTTTGTGCTTCAGTTTCCTACAGTGCCCTTTGAAGGCAGGGCCTCTGTTTGAGGAAGCTTCCTTTCCAAACCCTTTGTACAGGGCCTTGCACACAGAAGGAAAGCCCTTGCTACATGTGTCGAATGAATGACTTCATGCTGCACACGGCACACGCTCACCCCTTGGCCTTCTGTCCTCTCTCTGGCTCTCCACTGTAGGTCCTTAGCTATGAGCCCGGTGCAGAGACCCGAGATGTTTATCATCGGTGCCCAGCCCGTGTGCAGCCAGCTTCCTGGGCTTTCCCCTGGCCAGAGGAAGCTGTGCCAACTGTACCAGGAACACATGGCCTACATCGGGGAGGGAGCCAAGACGGGCATCAAGGAGTGCCAGTACCAGTTTCGCCAGCGGCGGTGGAACTGTAGCACGGTGGACAACGCGTCCGTCTTTGGCAGAGTCATGCAGACAGGTAAGAGCCACTGACACATGGCTGGCTAGAGGAGCCGGGCTCACCCCCCAGGCCTGGCACAGGGAGCCCTCACCAGTGTCTAAATGAGTTCTTCAGGGCTTGGAAGTGGTGTGCAAGGGGAGAGGGAGACGCACACAGGAAGCGGAGTCTCAGATGCCGTGTTGGCCACCCAGCGAGCGCTCCGGCGAGCCCTCCGCTCCCAGCTTCACCCTGTCTGCAGCAGTCAGCGGCCGCTCGCTCTGGGAGGGTGGCAGAACAGTGGAGTTGAGTCAGACTGCTCTTTGTCTCAGCACAGGGGACGGGGGCTGGGGGGGGCATGCTTTGACAGCATTGGGTAGAGAACTGAAAATTGCAGCTCTGAAAGTCTAGATGACTTTTACCTCTGCCACTTGGACCCTGAGAGAGAGATAGAAACTTTGGGCCAAATTGGTGATAGCCGTCATTAACCTGACCCAGATCCAGTCCTGGCTTTTTCATTCTAAAGGGATGTGTGTGAATGTGGGGGAAGGGGACAGACCCAGAAGAAAGATGAGAGGCCACCTCTTCCTGGATTCCTGTCCCTTCCCCCCCCCCTGCTCTCCGTCTGCCCTATTGCTTAGATGGAGGTGTGATTTGGGGTCTAATTGTTTGAGGTCCTTTTGAAATGCAATCCTCCCCTCCCTGGCAAGAAATTGAGAAATCCGGCCCTATTCTACTGGGTCTGATCGGCAGGGCCATAGAAGGAAGGTGTCAGGGCACTGTATTCTCCTGTCTCACATTCTCCAAAAGAGTTTCCCCTCCAAGGAAGGAGGGCATTTGGGAGTTACCTGAGGCTGAGTTTTTCCCAAAGAACGATTTTAGCAGCAAGCAGGGTATGAGGAAGGCCCCTCCCTCCTGACCTCTCTCCCCTACCCATGTTGACAAGTGAGGACCAGGGGAAAGGATGCTTTGAACCTTGCTGCCTTCGTCCTTCCTTGAGTATCAACTCAAGGTCTAGACAAGGAGGGCTCACGTGTTCCTGCCACAGTCTTACTGGGCAGCTTTCCTAAAAGAATGGACTTGGGGTTAAGTGGGACTTGTTCATAATTTATTGATTCTCCTCAAATACACTTAGTATCTGGTGAAGTCTTAGCAGCACTCCCTGCGCTGGGTTCTGGATGAGGAGAGCAGGAGAGCAGGAGGACCCCAGGTGTAGGGAGAGGCATCCACAAATCACTTTCAGGGACCTAATGCATGCCTGACATCCCCTAGATCCTTTTCATGTGTAATTTTGTTTGAGTGACAGCCAAAAAGTGAGCTTTACTTGAGGAAAAGAAGGAGTTAGCAGGAATGGAAACGCCACTGGGTGCGGACTGGCTTGGGGGAATGACTTGTGCCAGCCGGACCTCCCATTCTCCCCGGACCCTGTTCTGTTAACGAACGGAACCCCCTGCTTGCCTTATTTTCACAGTTTCTTTTTGTAGCTTCCCTGCAGACTTATGCTACCTGGGGAGCTATCCTCCATTCATGCCCTTGATCCCAGGGTGGCTCCTGGGGAATCCTCTCTCTCTCTCTCTCTCTCTCTCTCTCTCTCTCATATATATGACTTCCAAGAAAGTCCTCCCTTCTTTGAAGCTGCTGCCAGAGTCCACCACCAGAGGGCAGCAGAGCACCTTGGAGGGAGCCGTGGTGCATGGCTCAGCCTTGGTCAGGGGCGCATGGGGGGCACCTTCCTGGTAGTTGGGTGGCACTACTGAGGGACAGAGAGGGAGGGCGTGCTCCTGTCCTGCTGTCTCCTCGTAGGGGGAAGATGCCATGTCTCTCTAGCAGCATCATGGCTGCGGGTTTATTAGTCTTTATCCTTGAGATGGTTTGTTTCCACTCTGAGTTGTTGCACGTATAGAGAAGCCGCCCAGCTTGCTTGTCCATTCTGAAGCCCTGCATTATGTCTTGCTGGCTGAGAGCAACACTAGTAGTCTGCACTTAGCAGAGGACCCAGTTTCTCCCCAGGAATGCAGAGCTGCCCATCCTAGGTGCTCCAACCAAAAGAGGCAGAGCACCTGCAAGGACAGCTAATCCACCTGAGGACAGAGTGGGATCCGAACCCATCAGGATAGGCCAGGACGGTCAGAGCACAGAGTGTCTGCAGTATTATGTTCAGATGCGGGCACATTATTTTGAAAGGCAATTCTGAGAGGCATGATTCAGCTCGGAAAAGCATGTTTGCTAAAGAACTGAGGAAGAAATCAGACTTATGTAGCTGGAAATGACAAAACATAAAAGGCCTATCAGTTCTTTTCAAATGCTGAAAGGTTGTCAAATGGGAAGGGATTAGACAGCGTAGCTCCAGCGGGCGGAAGTTACAGGGAGGCATTTTTCAAATGACTATAAGAAAGAATGTTCTGGTGATTAAAGTCATTAAAAGATGACGGGCTGGGTTGTCTTGAAAGCCCAGCCCGCTTCCCTGAGGAATGCTGTGAAAAGGAAGAGTCACAGTGGGAGGGATGTGGGTCGGGCTGCAGATCAGGGCTCCTCCCTGTCCCAGGATGCCAGGTCAGGGGCTTGCGACTCCATCTCAGGAAGACTTCTCAGGCATGGCTCCCCCACCGAGGGGAATAGGCCCTCCTCCCGACAAGCCAGTCGGTCACCCTAGCATCCTGGTTGCTCATTCTCCTAGTCTGACTACCCTAGATTAGATAGAGCCCTGGTCTCTGGCAGTGGATTAGCACTGACTCAGATGTCAGTCCTGATGGCTGAATCATGAGTGTGACTTCCCACCTCATCTGGGTTTTTCTTGTCCTGCTCCTAGTCTACGTCTGACCAGAAGCTGACCCCTGGTTCCTTGAGAAAAACTGACTTGGCCAGTCTGGTCTGGTTGCAAGCTTGACTGTGTCCTACCTAGACAATCAAGAAGGAGGGCAAAGTGAGAGACCAGTTGAGGATTGTAGATTGCTTCTGTCTCGACCTGCCAAGACAGGATTATGGGAGGTCTACTTTTTCTTTTTTAAGATTTTATTTATTTATTTGAGAGAGAGAGTGCACAAGCAGGGGGGAGGGGTAGAGGGAGGAGCAAACTCCCTGCTGAGCAAGGAGCCTGATGTGGGACCCAGGACCCTGGGATCATGACCTGAGCCAAAGGCAAATGCTTAACTGACTGAGCCACCCAGGCGCCCCTATTTTATTTTATCTTTAAAATTTTGTTTTTTATGTAATCTCTATACGCATCGTGGGGCTTGAATTTACCACCCCAAGATCAGGAGTCACATGCTCTACCGACTGAAGCAGCCAAGCGCCCTACTACCTGCCTTTTTGATTCTAGCCATCCTCGTGAGTGTACAGTGGTATCTCATGGTGATTTTTTTAAGATTTTATTTATTTGTCAGAGAGAGAAAGGGAGCACAAGCAGGGGGAGCACCAGGCAGAGGGAGAAGCAGGCTCTCCACTGAGCAAGGAGCCCAATGCGGGACTCGATCCCAGGACCCTAGGATCATGACCTGAGCCGAAGGCAGACGCTTAACTGACTGAGCCACCCAGGCATCCCCTCATGGTGATTTTGATTTGCATTTCCCTGGTGGCTGAGTATTATTAATTATAAACATTTTTATTGAAGTGGAACGTGCATCATAGGAGTTTTTAAGTGGTTCACTGCAGCAATAGAGAGGAACACAGTTCAGAGTTTCTACTGGAAGCGATCTGGACATTTGGTGAGATGGTGCTGAGTATCCTGTGGATGTGGTTCCCCAGTGCTCTCAAGTTGGGAGGCAGCGTGGATCCCGTGCAAGACAGAGGGAAACAGCATGGATGATTCTGGACATTGTAATTCTGGCTCACTTCTCCTTCTCGTCTCTGCCACTGTCTAGCTAATGGCAACAATAAAAAAGACAGATGTGTGGCCCATCGAGGAGTGAGAAATTGGCAGCTGTGAGGGAGAGGTTTTTGCTAGGATACAGAGTTCTACTATTGGTCCCATGATTTCTACTCTGGCTCATTCTGTTCATCCCACATGTCCCATAAATTCCTTAATGCCCACCCTTCCCTCCATTTAGGTCTGCCTCCTCGGAATCTACTGGCCATGTACCCTTCCCTGGAATGGATGTTAGCGTGGGCCAGGGCTGGAGGGATTCATTCTAGTCTGTGTGTTCACAGGGTAGGGGAGGCAAATTTCTGCTCGTTATGAAGAGCAGTTTCCAACCCTTAGAGCCATGGGAAGTGAAAGACGCTTCTCCTGACATCGTTTCGCCTCCTGGGAGTGTTACCGGCCAGGCGATGGTGTTGTGTCCAGGAGAGGCAGAAAGAAGGAAAGGGCCTCCGTAGGAGACTGGCATCCCTCCCCCGTCTCCCGCCTTCTCTTGCAGGGAGCCGGGAGACAGCCTTCACGTACGCAGTGAGCGCCGCGGGGGTGGTGAACGCCATCAGCCGGGCCTGCAGGGAGGGTGAGCTCTCCACGTGCGGCTGCAGCCGGACAGCGCGGCCCAAGGACCTTCCCCGGGACTGGCTGTGGGGCGGCTGCGGGGACAACGTGGAGTACGGCTACCGCTTTGCCAAGGAGTTCGTGGATGCCCGCGAGCGGGAGAAGAACTTCGCCAAGGGGTCGGAGGAGCAGGGCCGAGTGCTCATGAACCTGCAGAACAACGAGGCGGGGCGGAGGGTAAGCGGAGCTCCCCCACCTCCACGCACGCGCGCGCCGCAGGCTAACCAGCTGCTCCTGGGCGGAGCTGGGAGCCGTAGCCTGGCCGTGAGGAAGGGGGTCGTGCTGACTGCGGTGATGCTGACCTGCAGCCGCCGACCTAGATGCCCGCGTTGCCGACCTGATCCATTTCACAAGGCTCCATTCCCCAGCAGGGCACGTGCAATTGTCATTTTTATGAACCTTGTTTATTTCTCCCCTGGACAGCTGTCCCTAGAGCACTTAGGAGCAGCCTCGTCATCAGGATTCCAGGCCCTCGAAGTAGAGTTCTTGTCTTCACTGCCCCTCCTCTGCAATGGGAGCAGATAGGACAGCCGCCAGTTAAGGCCGTTAGACCCAGCCTAGGGTTTATGATTTGTGAGAGGTGCAGGCGGAAGCACAGCTGACTTTTAAGGGCTGCTATCACGCACATCCGGAGGCCCGATCCAAAAGCAGGGGTCGGCGCTAACCGCAGACACACTTCTACACCCAGAGTGCCTTGCGGGAGCCGAGTGGGAGACAGAACCATCTTTTGAAGGCTGTCTCACCAATCACATGTGAGACGTGACTGTTTTTGAGTCTCAGTTTCAGTAGAAACTCAAATGTGGGCTTTGAGGTGAGCGTGGTTTCCCGCACGTGTGGAGCATAGCTGGGCATCGGCTCTAGGCTTCCCTGATGGCCAGGCGGAGGGCGTGCGCCTTCTCTGCCTGCACCTCGCTCGTGAGGACCTCACCCCTGGGCACATGCTCGGTCTCTGCTTCCCTTTGCTGCTCCTGACATGGTCCGCCTCCGCCGCAGGATCCCGGAGGGCTCGCGCAGGCAGCAGCTTTGCTTGCCGCTGGTTCGGAGTTATCCCGTGTGGAGGGGAGGGTGGGGGTGCATCAGGGTCTCCCTTATAGAGAGGCGTGAGATCTGAGTGCTGGGTGGTAGGAGTCGCTCCCGGCACAGGGCCAGGGTGGACCACAGACCTCTCAGGAAGCTACACAGACTTCTTTCTGGGCGTGTTTTCTGCATTCAGGTCTGTGTCAAGCCCCTGGCTCAGGGGCCCAGGCAAGATACTGTCGTGAGACCAAAGATGAAGTAATGAAACAATGAGACTAGCAGTTTCCTGAGAAGAAATCAATTCAGAAAGTTTATGTTGGTTCATTGGTGATTCAGGAACAGGATGTGGATATATTTCTAAAAGTAATTACCAGTTTAAAAGATCGACTCATGTTTCATAGGAGCACGTATCAAATAAATAGAATTGAAATGGCTTTTCTGTGAATTGGGACCTGTGATGTTGGCTTGGTAGAACGAGGTAGGCTGGTGTAAACTTAGTCCCGTCAGTAGTGTGATGTCAAGTTGAAATCAGTGTTGGTCATTTGCCCCGTGTCTTCCTTTCGGAGCCCATATCCGAGGCTAGATGTGGGTGTGAGGGGTTGTGTTAATCCGGGGCAATATTAGGAGTTCTGGCTGTTGCTCTGGTTCAAACCAGGGCACAGAGAACAGCACGGTCTTAGATGACTATCCACTCTGAGGGCATCTGTGGGGCCACCTCTGTCCCCCACAACTTCCTCTCTGGCACTCTGCTTGTCAGTCTTTGGGGCTCTAACCACGAGAGGACTGGGAAAAAAGATCTTCACTTTATCTCCCGAATGCCCAAATTCTATCCATTTTTTAAGATCTCAGTTCAGATACCACCTATTCCTAAAAATCTTTCCCATCCTCCATCATTAGTAGGCTCTCTGCCTCTGAACTGCGGTAGGTCATGTGCTACATTTTTGAGGTCTGGCCTACTTCACCTCCTCCCTCTGGCTGGAACTGGGATTCTGTCCATAGCTCCCCGTGCTTTACACGGGTGGGTGGGCGCATGTGCATCCGAGCAAAGTTCCCATATTGCCGCCTAGGAAGAGGTCAAATTCATGGAAGGCTGTTTCCTGTCTCTACTCTGAGCTATCCTTGGGGCGTTGGGGCAGATGCCGAGGTGACGGCATTCATCCTAATCTGGGCTCCACTGCAGTCACAGTCTTGACCCCACTTCTGCTGGCTCCTCGTTTTATTGCCCTTAATTGTTTGTTTGTTTGTTCTGGCCCTTATCTTGGCCGACCTTCCTTCCATCTGCCTTGTTTCTCACTTACACACCTTCCCCGTCTTCCTCTGTCTGTCTCCCTGCCTTTGGGCCCCCTTCCCCCAGGCTCCACACCTCTTCCACAGTCTTTATCTCTCCCTTTGCTTCTGTCTGCACCAGGTTGGGAATTCCTGTCCCTCTATTTTTTATCCTCTCTCCCAGGAGCAGGCCTCCGCCATCAATCACCATCTGAGGCCAAAGGTATTCACCTCCCACCTCCTCACACCTACACAAAAAAATTCCGTAGGAAAGACTAAAATGGTGGCAGGAATGGAAAATCCCCTGGATTGTATTTTACAACCAGTTAATTTTATTTTTTTTAAGTCATCTCTACACCCAACATGAGGCTCTAACTCCCAACCCCAAGATCAAGAGTCGCAGGCTCCACCGAATGAGCCAGCCAGGCATCTCAACCCCAAATTTTTTTTTAATGGACTATCTAGGATCTGATATCTTGGCCACAGAGTAGATCTGGGGCATACTTTGCAGGAAATTTCTCTTGGCCTTTGAGAGTCTCTAGTAACCCCATTTTAGACATTGATGGCCAGAGCGGTGGGTTGATACTGCCTTGTCACTCAAGGGCTTAAGCACTTTCCAGATAAAAGCTGCCTAATCCTCGTGACATTACTATCAGTTAGTTACCAAGCTCAGTCATACCATTAGACAGTGCAGAAGAGGGACTTAGGGCTTTGCCAGGAGGCAAGACGTAGAACTAAGGAAATGTTTTAAAAATCAGCTTTTATTGCTTTTTCAGTTAGCAGGAAAGGCTAAAAATTGGGTTTTGTTTTTTTTTTTTTGGCCTTCTCCTGTCAGAGGAGCTTCTATGTATTATCAATAGTGAAATACTTAAGAATACAACTATTGTATTACAGTGTCTTTCTTCATAGAGGAGGGCTGGAATGAATGTCTCCTTAGTGAAGATCCGTGACACTTTCCTCTGGGATTTGTTTTACGAAAGCTCCCGTTCTTACTCTGTGGAGTCTCCTTCAACTCTCCTTCCTCCAATCTCCCTAAGTGTTGGCTTCCAGTAGAGATGCTTATCCCATCCCCTCGGTCACTTAGTGGCAGGGTACACAGTTTCAGGCCCTTAATGTTTCCTGCTTCCAGCAGCGCCAGATGCCTGACCTCCTTCTCTAAACCAAGGGCCACTTCCGGAGGAATGTCAGGCCCCAGCTCAGACCGGGGTGGGGGTGGGGGGGAATATGTGCCAGAAGAGAGTAATTGCAGACCCCATCTTTGAAGTGCCTGTTGGAATGGGGTGTTGGGTTTTTTTATGCCCTGAGCCTGGAGCTGCTAGCCCAGTGCTGGTGCCTTTAACCTTGGGGAGGAGCCTCCTTCCTTCTCCACCCTAAGCCGTTTTTAAGCCCCAAGATTGGAGTGCAATAGAGCTAGGCATTCTGACTCCCTTCTGGGTGGCCCTGAACAGATTACTGAGCCTCTCTAGAGCTTCAGTTTCTCCAACACAAAATAGTAGGAATAATTCCACACCAGAAAAGAAAAAAATCAGGAAGAGTTTTGACAATAGTAATATGAGCTGATGATGCTGAAGCTATTTCTTGCACCTGCAGGGGTGTCGGCACAGCGCTGAATAAAGACACAATCTGGGGACTCTTGAAAAGAAATCTGAGAGAAATCCTTGAAAAATGAGTCCCGACTCATTTGATGACAATGGCTGTGGCATAAGAAAATGTTCTGCAGCGGGCTTGCATTTTTATCCTGCCATCTGTACGCCCGGGCCTGCTGCCAGGGCCGTTGGACACAATGCATCAGGATGCTTTCACTGAAAAGCACTTTGTAAGCAGCATTCTGGTCGACTCTTGCTTTTTAAAATTTTGATTTGGGATAACCCAAGTTCAAATCCACTCCACATTGTTGTGGTTCAGTGGCTTTGGGATGGATTTGTTTTCAGATGAATCACCTCTGTTGGTGAGCCCAGCGACCCGCTCTTGCCTGGCCCAGGGCCCCACCCTCTACCTCCCCACTCAGCCTCTTCAGGGGGTGTCTGCCTGTGCCGGGGTGCAAGAAAATGGTCTTATTCACAAGTACAGCGTGATTTGTGGTGAGGCCCCTATGACTCCGTGGAGTTAATGACCAAATGTGTTATAACACAGAAAAAGGGACTGTTGAGTTCTTAGGGGATTTGGCGGAAAGTCATGGAGAGCTTTTGCAAACCCCCGCCATGCCTGCAGTTTCTGTCGCAGGCTGGTAATATGGCTGGATTTTTTTTTCCGACTGTACTCCATCTCATGCAAAAGCCAGACGCGGTTTGTTGGGTTTGTATTTGTTTGTTTGAGACTTTGGTCAAGGTAGAAATATCCTTTTTTCCCCCTGATCGTAAATATGATACATGTATCATAACAAGTTTGAAGCAATAAGAAATGGACAAAGTAGGAAGGGCAAGGGCACCAAATGCCATCATCCCTGGAGCATTGCCTCCCCAGTGTTTTTCTACGTGGTGCTCCTTTCTTTTATCTGCTTTCAATCTGGGTAACCGAGCTTCCTGGAAAGATCTTTCTGTACATTTGAAGACCACTCTCCCCCCCCCCCCCCGCCAGCCCTCTTCCGTATTTGGCTCCTGGCGCCCCCCAGGCACCCTCCTGACATCTTCCCCCGGGGGTCCTCCTTCTGACCGCCTTCTTTCTCCTCCCCTCAGGCTGTGTACAAGATGGCGGACGTGGCCTGCAAATGCCACGGCGTCTCGGGGTCCTGCAGCCTCAAGACGTGCTGGCTGCAGCTGGCCGAGTTCCGCAAGGTGGGGGACCAGCTGAAGGAGAAGTACGACAGCGCGGCCGCCATGCGCATCACCCGCAAGGGCAAGCTGGAGCTGGTCAACAGCCGCTTCAACCAGCCCACCCCGGAGGACCTGGTCTACGTGGACCCCAGCCCGGACTACTGCCTGCGCAACGAGACCACGGGCTCGCTGGGCACGCAGGGCCGCCTGTGCAACAAGACGTCGGAGGGCATGGATGGCTGCGAGCTCATGTGCTGCGGCCGCGGCTACGACCAGTTCAAGAGCGTGCAGGTGGAGCGCTGCCACTGCAAGTTCCACTGGTGCTGCTACGTCAAGTGCAGGAAGTGCACGGAGATCGTCGACCAGTACGTCTGTAAATAGCCAGCGGGGGGCGCTCTTCCGGCCGCTTCTCCACTGCCTCACAAAGTTTATATTATATAAATCTATATAAATCTATTTTATATTTGTATAAATAAAGGGATGGATGATAAATAATTAAAAGAAGAATGGAAAGGAAAAGCTTATTTAAGAGACGCTGCTGGAGATGTTTGAGGATTGCACTGTGCTCGTTCTCTGCTCCCCGGGGGGGGGGGGGGCAGGGGCTTTCCCCCCCTCCCTCAGGACGTCGGGACTTGGGGCTAGTCGCTGTCTATCCACCGTGGCCTTGAGGAGACAAGTGGCGGGTAGATGGAGAAGATGATTTTGTCTGGAAGTCTGGAGTCTGGCGGCTGGAAGACCGCCCTGTGACCCCCGTCATTAGGCCAGGAGGCCCTGTGCAAGGTGGCAGGAACTGCGCTTACACCATCCCGTCTTCAGGGTCTTGTCCAGAATACGGATTGGTTCCGGAAGAGGCCCGGTGCTTTCTTCCCCTTTCAGTTGTGTGCATCCCGGCAGAACCCACAGTTACAGGAATGAGCAGAGGCCCGATGTCATCTCTGACAGGTGACCACAGAGGGACCCGCGCCTCCCCAGACTCCCAGGCCTGTCTGTCCAGCGAGAATTACTGTCCCTCCACAGTTCACTAGGTCCTGCCAACAGTTCCCTGCCCCGAGGGGAAAGGGGGTCAACTGGCCTGACATGTTAGGAGAGAGATGAACTGAATGTTTCTGCCAGAGCCGTCGTCGAGAGCCAGGAGCGTCCCTGGAGCGAGCGAACGTTGCACTGTGCTCCCACAGGGAGAGGAAACGGGGTGCTGCTGCTGTCACTTCCTCCACCACCGGGCCCCCCTGAGCGACAGGATGTGCGACCAGCTCAGGCTCGGCTGGCCTGGCACACTCTTTCCATCTCTGCCCCGGATGTACAGTGTCTCTCTGACATTAAATACCCTTCACTGGAGTCTCTCTCCCTTTCCTTCTTTGGACACATGATTATCTTTCATGAGTCTCCTTTTCTTTTTGATCTGATCCTTAGAACCCTGCTACGAGGCATGTGCGTGTGGGAGAGGGTAAGGAAATGGACACTTTTTAGGGCTCTAGTCTGGTGGTTGGAGACAGAGACAGAATATTATGAGAACTGAATAAGGTAAAGCATTTAAGCACTCTCCCCAAGGGCCAACACAAAGTTAAATCTCGTAAATGCTAGCTATTACTCTTACTTTTAGGAACAAAAAAATTCAGAGATTTCAGTTTAAAACTCATGTTGACCTTCCCTTCTTCTCCCATCCTACAGCCCACCCGGTCACCTCTGGTTTATTCACTGGGTTCTTGGTAAAGCACAGGTGATGGGGACACTCTCTCCAGGCTTCTCTATGTTGCCATGTCCAGTCTTGGACTCCAGGATCTGGAGCCAGGAGAGAGAGAGGAAGGCAGAGCTCAGGGATGATCCACGAAGGGAGATGTTATATTCTAGAAAGGGAGGCAGTAGTTCCTGGGACACACTGATCCAGGTGCACTGGAGTGACCAGCCTGCAAGTGACCCAGTAAGCCACCCCATAAAGACACCGGTTTTATTCTAGAAAAGTTTACTTCTGGGGAAATAGTGGAATTAGGGAGTCCACCTGGGTTATAATGAGCAAATTATATTGCAAAACAATCTAGAAGAGATTCTGTCAGAATCAGAATCATGGCCATGTATACAACTTGTGTCTTTAGGGCCTAAAGAAGAACCTCCTGACTTGTCATCAAAGAACATTAGACCTCGGGTTATTTCACCCTATTCCTCAAGCTATTACTCAGGTTCCTTTGGTTGACATTTTCAAGACGAATAGTCCATGAAAGAAAGTGATTGAAGTTGACTGGCCTACAAAAGATCCAAACCATGTCCTTGGCTTCATTAGCTGGCATTTAGCCAAACGAACTTGATCACACAGATCAACCATGATAATAAGGGTTTGGGACGCGGGCTGGCACTATGGCTCTTCCCTATATCACCGTCGTAACTCCTGGAGGGTTACCTTATGTCAGGTGCTCCAAGTGTTTAAGAGCTGAAATCCAGTTTATCTTTAGAAACTTCAGGAAATTAGCCGTGAGAGACTAGTCCAGAGAAAGTGACTTCCATGTTCACGAAAGGAGAGGCATCATCCCTGAATTCTTTTGAGGTCTTCTCGCAGAGTCATGGCAAGGGGATTGAGTAAATACTAGATATTTTCTTTCTGACCTAGGGAGCAAGTCCTGTGTTCAAATACCAATGCGATTGTTGCAGCCACTGACCACCACGGTTAGCAAAGATTGAATTGTCCAAATAGATCGTGATGAAGTTATGATTGCATATGTGTTAAGCCCTGATGAGCTGGCAGTTTTCTGTGATGTGACCAGAAATCTGTAGCAATGTGGCTGGAAAATCTGAAAACCAACCTAAGACCGTGAGCTTCTGCTCAGAAACCACACACTGGGGATGCCTGGGTGGCTCAGTTGGTTAAGTGGCTGCCTTCAGCTCAGGTCATGATCCTGGGATCGAGTCCCGCATCGGGTTTCTTGCTCAGCAGGGAGCCTGCTTCCCCTCTGCTTGCTTATCCCCCAGCTTGTGTTCTCTCTCTGTCTCTGACAAACAAATACATAAAATCTTAAAAAAGAAAGAAGAAACCACACACTGTTAGAGCATGGACAGAATGTGGCAGTCAGAGCTCCTGCTCTTCCAGATGAGGACCTCCAAATCTTGAGCAGGTCCCAAACGTCAGTGTGCTGTAAAAATGCAGAGTCCCAGGCCTCCAGCCTCAGAGATTTGTATCCAGTTCGTCTGGGGTAGAGCTGGGACAACTGTCTGAATCTTTAACAAGGCCCTGAGGGCTCCTCTGCTGGTGGTCCAGAGCCTGCCCTGGACCTATGGTCAGGATGAGCTGGCCCACGATCCGCAGGGAGAGAGGCATCTAGGTCCTCTCGGCTACCCTGTGTAGGATCTTTCTAGTACCTGAAATGTATTATGATTAACACGTAGTCTGACTGAAGGATCACGGATGTGATGGATCATGGATGTAACGCCTGATGGATCATGGATGTAACGCCTGATGGATCATGGATGTAACGCCTGGATGTAAAGAAGTCCTAGCCATCTCAAGGATCCTTTCTGTTGAGGGGGAAAGCATTCTGGCACAGAGCAGAACTGGTTTGCCCTGGGATGTTTTACCTCCCTCCTCTGCCTAGGAGCGGTAGGGGGAAGCCTACAGATCTATTATAAATATAGTAAGGTAATACTCGCTTAGCTATTTGTTTGCATGTATCCATCTTGTCTTCGAGATAAAATTAGGAGAGTGGTATGTCTGCCTGCCTCCATTTAAAAGTCGACAGGAGGGTCAGAAGGCAGTCACGGCTAGGCTTAAGGTGAGGGCAGGCCTCTGTTCACAAAGGCATTCTGATCAGTGGCTCAAGAATTTGGATTCGAAACCCTAATTTGGAGAACTCAGTTCCTGGTCGGCTGCTCTCTATCCCAGGAGGTGAGAAACAAAACTTGCTACGTTTACTCCTCCTTGCTTGCTGCCTTGCTTTGTCATCTGTGGCTCAGAGGGCTCCACGACACATCGCTCTCCCAGCTGCAGTCGTTCATCAAAAAAGAAATCTACTGCTTGGGCAGAGAGCCACACGATCCCAAGAAGGTGGAAGAAAATAGTCATTTCCATCTTAAAACGGGCTCTGACGCATAACCAGACCCCACTGACACTGGTCACATGTATCTCGGGAGAACTTCAGTGTGTACATGTGTGTCTGTGGGTGGGGGTGTGGGGGTGTGCATGCACCCATGTGCTCATGCACACCCATGCACGCAGGAATGGATGTTTCTCATCAGTTTTGGAGGGGAGATGGGGAGGCACTTGAGGCAAGGAAGCTGTAAGAAAAAAGTAAAAATCACTGTCACCCCTTCTGGCCGAAATGCTGCGGAATATGGATGGTCCGTCGTTACTGGAAGTCCTTGAGCTCTGACTGGCGAATGATGACAAGCTTCCTAACTCTGGAAGGAATGTTGGGAAGCTGAGAAAGGCCACCTGAGCCACTCTCGCTTGCTAAATATTCTTGGTAGTCCTTTATTATTCTGGAATCCCTGCACTGTATTTACACCAAAACAATAAGTAAAGGATGCTTTAATTCCGGTTTTACAGAAGATTTGTGGGTAATTTGTCCATAAGCAGGAAGGTTTTGCATAGATGTGAGGGTCAGACATTAAGCAACAGCAAGACTGAGCTCTCAGCTCTCTCGCACAGCTAATTTTCTAGATTCTTTGGGCATTCATCCTATAGATTATCCACATTCTTTGCTTTCTCCCTCCTGCTGTCTGCCTTTTGGTCTTCAATCTGTTCATTTGCAACTCTACCAGAGGCAGCGACAGAAGATAGAACCAAATCAGTTCATTTGGGCCTCCTAAGTAGTTTTGATAAATAACTGAGTGGGAAAAGGAGGGGCTAAAATTAGATTTTAAAATTATCTGTGAATTCAATATGTCACTTACGTGTATTATCTACTGCTCCCCGTGATAACTGAAAATAGACGGCAGCTGTCTGCAGCCAAAGTAGGTAGGAAACCACCGTGTCTGTGAAGACAGAGTTTGCCTCCGTGTGGGGCCTATCAACAAAGCATCAGAAGGGGCCTGCAAAAGAAATACGCTATAGGAAGGGTGAATTTTTTTTTTTTTTAAGATTTATTTATCTACCTTAGAGAAAGAGAGAGAGCACAAACAAGGGGAGGGGCAGAGAGAGAGAAAGAGAGGAAGCCGACTCCCCGGCTGAGGAGGGAGCCCAGTTGGGGGGGTGGGGCTCGATCCTGTGACCCTGAGATCTGAGCAGAAACCAAGAGTCCGAGGTCCAACTGACTGAGCCACCCAGGTGCCCCAGGGTAAACCTTTTTAATCCAATTTTATTATAAAGTCAAAAGGAAGAGGTATTGTTTTAAGTGGCCCTGTACCTCCAGTAAATCTTCTAAGACTTGGGGTGTCCGGTCAACCAGCCCTTCGGCGGATACTCGATTAGAAGTTTATGTCCTTTTCTCATATACTTACATTATTTCCAGAGACCGTTTGAGTAGAAAGGAAGTTTCATAGAGGATTTTTAAAAAAGATTTTATTTATTTATTTGACAGAGAGAGACAGCGAGAGAGGGAGCACAAGCAGGGGGAGTGGGAGAGGGAGAAGAAGACTCACCAATTGAGCAGGGAGCCCGATGTGGGGCTCGATCCCAGGACCCTGGGATCATGACCTGAGCCGAAAGCAGCCGCTTAACAACTGAGCCACCCAGGCGCCCCCATAAAGGATTTTTTAAAATCACTTTTGTTGGGCGCTTGGGTGGCTCAGTTGGTTAAACGACTGCCTTTGACTCAGGTCATGATCCTGGAGTCCTGGAATCGGAGTCCCGCATCGGGCTTCCTGCTCGGCGAGGAGCCTGCTTCTCCCTCTGACCCTCTCCCCTCTCATGTACTCTCTCTCTCTCTCTCATTCTCGTTCTCTCAAATAAATAAATCTTTAAAAAAAATAATAAAATCTCTTTTGTTTCCAGCTGTGTCTCCTAGAACCTTAAAAAGTGCCTCGCACAGAGAAAGCATTCAAGAAACACTTGCTGAATGAACGAATAAAAGATGATTTTTACTAAACAGAAGAGGAAATGTAGGGATAAGATTAACTGCCCAGGCCACTGTGTAGTTTGTTCTCTCAAAGCTGTAAGCAACAGAAACCAACTTGAATCAGCTTCAAGGGAGGGAGGCAGTATAAGGGTTCAGGAAAGTCTTAGTGACTCCAGGGTCTTCGGGAGCTGAAGGCAGACACCCCTGGCCCTCTCTCCCTCCTCCTCCTTCTTCTCTGCAGTCCGCTTCCCTCTGTGCCTCTGCAGACCAGCTTCCTCTGCTCCTCATGGCAGGAAACATGGCAGCCAACAGCATCCGAAATAACAGGCTCTGGCTCCAGCCACGGGAAATTGATTCCAAATCTCTTCTGACCCTTGTGCCAAATTTCCGGGCAAGGGGCTCCTGGGCCAGGGCTCCCTCCACCATCCCGTGGCCTTACGGGGGTTCAAGTCAATGAAGTGGAAGGGTTTAAAAATTCATCGAAACAGGAGAAGCTGCTCCGTCCTCATCAGTTTCTGTGCTGATGGTTAGATCAGACAACACGTAATCTAGCTTGCTGTTGTGCATGCAAATACCTAAGTTTTTACCCTGGAAATGCTCATGAAGAGTCTTTTATTGTGGAAATGCCTAATTATGGGACAAGTCCTGAAACTCTTCTCAAAGAGGCAAAAACATGAGCCCAACGGTGTGAAGAGGAAGGCTCCTGTTCCCCAAATCACTTCCGGGAGGACACCCACTGCCGTGTCTGATGGAGTTGAGGGAGTGAAGTTGCTAAGAAGCAGACGAACTGGACTAGACTCAGTGACGACCCCTGGCTGACATGCCATGCCCCAGATGTAGCAATTTTGTATACTGTTATTTTATACTCTCATTCCTGTTCATGATTTAGAGGTATCTTCCCTTTGACGGGGTAAATCTACAGTGTCAATCGCTTCCTTCATCCTTTTCCCAGTTCTTCGAGGTCTGAGTACACGCCAAAAAGAAATACCCGAGAGGGATAAGGACTACAAGATTTTTCTGTAAATCTTCCACAGCTCCCGAGAGGAGTGACACAGCAAACGTCTGAAACTGTACACGGGTCCCACATATGGCCAGCCTTGTCTTGTCCTTTTTGCTCCGAGAGCACGAGCCATCCAGCCTTCAGATCTTAAGCTGTGGGCAGGGAGGACACATTTGTAAGGTAGGAAGCAGTTCCTCTCTCACACTTGCAAGGTGCTGTGTTTCCTTCCTTGTTTTGGGCTCTATCTGGCTGATGGAAGGGCTCCCCCGCGCCGGGCTGCGCTGCCGTCCTGCCGGCCACACGGTGTCGCTGTTCTATCAGTTCTGGCCACACGTCTTCGGGGCTCACACCTTCCCTCAACATTTGGGCCTTGGGGGGCGCCTGGGTGGCTCAGTTGGTTGAGCGGCTGCCTTCGGCTCAGGTCGTGATCCTGGAATCCCGGGATCGAGTCCCATGTCGGGCTCCCCGCTCTGCGGGGAACCCGCCTCTCCCTCCGACCCTCCTCCCCCTCGCGCTCTCCATCTCTCAAATAAATAAATAAAATCTTTAAAAAAAAAAATTTGGGCCACGGGGTCCTGGTGCAGATGACAGAAACAGAATCTGAACAGCAGCAAAGCTGAGTTGTAGAGTTTTCGTTTGGACGGATTTGGGAAGAGTTAGGTGTTGTTTTACTTATTTTTTAAAGATGGAGTGTGGAAGGTAATGCAGTCAAGGAAACCATGAGATTACAAAAATCAAGCAACCATGGGGGGCGGGAGAACAAAAGGAAACCGTGAGAATGGTGGCTAGTCTTGCTCGGCTGGGCCACTGAACATGACCGATGACAATGGAGTGCAGGCCAGGGAAGTGGCTGCATCCCGGGCATGTGTTTAGCCGTGGTTTATTCCCTGATCCTAACTAGTTTCCATGCGGCCAAATACTTTGCATGCTTGAAGGTTATCATCATAGAGGTGGGGAATAACTATAGCTACCAATTATCGAATGCTTGTTTTATACCAGCTGCTTTACATACATTGTATACAATCCTCTCAGGACCTCTGTAGGCTAGGCATTCTTATCCACACGTGACAGATGGGAAAACCAAGACTCAGAGAGGTTAAGTATCATCATTTGACTCACACAGCTAATAATTGATGCTGACACCAGAGCTCTTTCCGGTTCCTCAGTGGAATTCTAGGTAATTATAGCATCTACTCACCCGAAACAAGAGGTGCCCATTTCCTTCTTTTTTTTTTTTTTTTAAGATTTTATTTATTTACTTGACAGAGAAAGACCCGGCGAGAGAGGGAACACAAGCAGGGGGAGTGGCAGAGGGAGAAGCAGGCCTCCCGCGGAGCAGGGAGCCCGATGTGGGGCTTGATCCCAGGACCCTGGGATCATGACCCAAGCCGAAGGCAGACGCTTAAGGACTGAGCCACCCAGGCGCCCCTGCCCATTTCCTTCAAAGTCTCAAGGTGTTTTCAGTAATCTTCCCCATCTGGCCACCATGAATTTTAAATGAGAAGAGCGACTGAGGAAATTTCTTTTGATGGGACACATGGTGGAGGGAACTTCATGATTGCGAATCTAAAGTAACAGGACAGGGGCGCCTGGCTGGCTCTGCAGGTGGAGCGTGTGACTGTTGACCTTGGGGTTGTGAGTGTGAGCCCCACGCTGGATGTAGAGTTTAGTTAAAAAAGAAAATCTTTTTTTTTTTTAAGATTTTATTTATTTATTTGACAGAGAGAGACACAGCGAGAAAGGGAACACAAGCAGGGGGAGTGGGAGAGGGAGAGGCAGGCTTCCCGCCGAGCAGGGAGCCCGATGCGGGGCTCGATCCCAGGACCCTGGGATCATGATCTGAGCCGAAGGCAGACGCTTAATGACTGAGCCACCCAGGCACCCCATAAATAAAATCTGAAAAAGAAAAATAAAAGGACAAGGCACACAGGGCTAATGACAGAAAATCAGGCACAAAATGACCCTAGTATATTGACATACATGTTGAAGCAAAGAGAAAATTGTGTATTGCTGACTTGGGGAGTTACATGCCTAGGACAATGCAACCGACTAGGCAGCTCACAGTTGGTATGAATTATAGAGCTGCCTCCTGGTGGGGTCATTACACACAAGAGTTGGCTTTTTCTTTTCTTTTTTTTTAAAGTAAGCTCCACACCCAACATGGGGCTTGAACTTATGACTCTGAGATCAAGAGTGGCATGCTCTACCAACTGAGCCAGCCAAGGTGCCCTGGCTTTTTTTTTTTTTTTTCCCTCTGAAAATCTTAATTTGTTCTGGCAATGTAACTAAGCCCTCACTCTAGGCAAGACATTATGGCCCTTGGAGAAAGCACCAAGCTAGCAGGACGCAGTAAGATGGATGCCACATGGAAAAGGGATGAGCCGCACAGATGAATGATGAGTAAGTTTCAGGTATCAAGGCCCAAGCCCTAAGAGGGAGAGGATGAACTGTCCCAGCCTTAATGTGGCGCTTAAAAAGAAAAAATACCCTTCCTTTCAATTATCAGGGAGAGGTCTGAGGGGAAGGGGGCAAGTTGCTCATGGCTTGCCCCTCCCTGGACCTACAGCATCTGTGAGCAGAGGAAACAATGGGATTGGGCTGGTGGGAGACCAAGAGTGGGAAAGGGGAGTCCCACAGTTCCCTGGGTTGATGAATCAAACCCCGGGCTTGGCCTTCATCCCTCAGGGCCAGAGCAACATCTCTTCCTTCTGAGGAGATGGCTTGAGCTAGCGGGCCTGGGAACATCAGCTTTCGAGTCTTCCCCAGGATCCTTCGTTATTGGGATTCCCTTGTGTCTCAAAAGCCTTGAAGCAGTGAAGTCTCTCTCCAGGAATTTCCTTTCCAGTCAATAAGCGGCCAAGTCTCCTGGCAGAAATGTCCTTTCTGTACCAGGAGGGTGGAAATCTGGCCAGCCCTCAGGAAGGCCCCCCTGCCCCAGGCTCAGCGCAGAGAATGGTCACTCTCTACTGTGCTGCTTCCCCCGAATTTACACACAGGCAAACTCCCTTTCTATCGCCTCTCCTAGGTATTAGGAGTCTGAGGTTTTGAATAATAGTGCTCTTCATAATTCACAAGTGCTCTGGAAATGTCTGCTAGTGAACAGACAAAACCATGAACTGAGCTTCTGAACTTCCTCTCCTAATGTGCTCTTCCAGCCCGTTAGTCTCCGCACCAGGACTTAAATCTTCATCACAAAAAATAATTTCTATTGCAAGAAGAGACAACCTAAAATACTTTTTTTCTTTAAGATTTTATTTGTTTATTTGACAGAGAGAGAGAGCACAAGCAGGGGGAGCAGCAGAGGGAGAGGGAGAAGCAGGCTTCCTGCCGAGCAGGGAGCCCGAGGTGGAGCTCAATCCCAGGACCCCGGGATCATGACCTGAGCGGAAGGCAGATGCTTAACCAACTGAGCCACCTAGCCCCCCCCTTTTTTTAAGAATACTTTTGAATTACACGACATATTCAGCTACTGGAAGGCCCCCTCCCCAAACTCAGTACAGCCTTGGCACTTGGCTGTGTGGCTGGTACAGCCAGACCAGTCAAGGCGTGGTGCCTGCATGGGGTCAGACACACTATGGGGACAGAGAGCAGGATGCGCGGTCTGATGTTTTGATGCCAAGTGAGAACATGGAGCTCTTCTCACTCACACTTCCCAGGTGTGCCCTGGGGAGAGGCCCCCCTGGAGTTCTGGGCTCAGAGCAAGAGTGGGGGAGTGCTGTGGAGGGAGCAGCTCTTGGGACTAGCCATCCTCCAGCTGCTGAGAGACAGGAGCCCAGGTCAGAGCAAGGTGGGGGAGGGAGCTTGAAGTGGACATTGAGCAGAGCTTGGAATACAGCTGGTTACTTTGAGTCCGGGGTGAGGCAACGCACTCTCTATCTAGGGTATGGAAATGGTGACATGAGTGGTTGTGTTCCCCTTTCGGTGGTGCTGCTAAGGAGGGCATGCTAGGCACTACTTCCTCATTGCTTGCTTGCCCTCAATCTGACTGAATTGAAAATTCGGACTCTCAGGACCCAGACCTAGAGATGCTCCTGAGTGAATTTGGGGTGGGGTCTGGGAACCTGTGTTTTATTTTATTTATTTTATTTTTATTGTTATGTTAATCACCATACATTACATCATTAGTTTTTGATGTAGTGTTCCATGATCCATTGTTTGTGCATAACCCCAGTGCTCCACGTAGAACGTGCCCTCTTTAATACCCATCACCAGGCTAACCCATCCCCCCACCCCCCTCCCCTCTAGAACCCCCAGTTTGTTTTTCAGAGTCCATCCTCTCCATGGTTCGTCTCCCCCTCCGACTTACTCTCCTTCATTCTTCAGAAGTACAGATCTGTGATTCAACAGTCTTGCAAAATTCACAGCGCTCACCATAGCACATACCCTCCCCAGTGTCTATCACCCAGCCACCCCATCCCTCCCACCCCCCACCACTCCAGCAACCCTCAATTTGTTTTCTGAGATTAAGAATTCCTCGTATCAGTGAGGTCATATGATACAGGTCTTTCTCTGATTGACTTATTTCACTCAGCATAACACCCTCCAGTTCCATCCACATCATTGCAAATGGCAAGATCTCATTCCTTTTGATGGCTGCATAATATTCCATTGTGTATATATACCACATCTTCTTTAGCCATTCATCTGTCGATGGACATCTTGGCTCTTTCCACAGTTTGGCTATTGTGGACATTGCTGCTATAAACATTGGGGTGCATGTACCCCTTCGGATCCCTACATTTGTATCTTTGGGGTAAATACCCAGTAGTGCAATGGCTGGATTGTATGATAGCTCTATTTTCAACTGTTTGAGGAAACTCCATACTGTTTTCCAGAGTGGTTGCACCAGCTTGCATTCCCACCAACAGTGTAGGAGGTGGGAACCTGTGTTTTAAAAAGACACCTTGGGTGATTTTGTTCTTCAGTAAGGTTTGAGAATTGCTGATAGGTTACTGTGTCCAACTACACCAAGCGGTCCATGCAGTGAGATGGCTGTTTGCAGGAACAGGTGGGCTTAGAAGTGTGACCAAGTCCTCAGGGTGTTAGAGGTCTGAGGTTGGGAATCTGGAGTAAATCATCAATGTCTACACACTCAAGAGCAAACTGGGAGAGGGACTGGCAAACCATCCTGGATTAGACTCTCCCAAGAGACTAAGAATGGTACAGTCTGTCCCCGAATCCTCCTACATAATAAGATGTGCGAGTGTAACTTCCTGAACCCATTTCTAATCTCTACTGCGGTCAGCCAGCTCCTCTGGCATTGGAGAGATGCACAAGACACAGCATGCTTCCAGCAGCCTTGCCCCAGCCCCTGCGGCTTCTGTGGGGATCTGGGCAGGCCTGAGAGAGAATGGCTCAGGACAAGCCTCTGAAGGCTGCCGGTTCCCACGCAGGCCAGAGCAGGGCAAAGCCTGCAGTTGCCCCATTGCACACAGTCGCTGGATTTGCTCCAGGACCCGCCGGCAGAAGCCAACTGGGGCTTCATGTTCTCTAACTAAAGTCCCCAGGGAGCATCTCTGTTTCTGCCTTCCGCAGTTCTGAATTTGGGCTTGGCACTAAATTAAGAACTCACCCCCATAAAAACCTGGGTAACCTGGAAAGTCAGTATGACTTTTTGATGGGCACGGAGACCTGGCGTTTTAATCCTAGGGCCAGAGACCAGTATTCTAGTCAGCTCCGTGGTGGATTGGTATTGGAAGCTTGAACAAGAATACATCAGGCTTCCAGCTGGGAGCTTGCTTCCAGGCTCCTGGCCAGCTCTACCCACCCCTGGGGGTTCTGTAAGGCTTAGCTGCCACAGAAGGTGAGGAAGTAACATGGAAAATGTACACAGTTGAAAATGTACACAGTCCAGGGGGCTCCTGGGTGGCTCAGTCGGTTAAGCAGCTGCCTTCGGCTCAGGTCATAATCCCAGGGTCCTGGGATCGAGCCCCGCATCCGGCTCCCTGCTTGGCGGGGAGCCTGCTTCTCCCTCTCCCTCTGCCTGCCTCTCTGCCTACTTGTTCTCTCTCTGTATCTCTCTGTCAAATAAATAAATAAAATCTTAAAAAAAAAAAAGAAAAGGTACACAGTCCATTCTTGTGTTAGTTATCATTTCAGTTGTGCTGTCGACGGTGGTGAACAGACCCAATCATCTCAGGCCAGTCCCGTGTTTTCTCAGCCCCCTATTGTGTTTTCCCAACAAAGTAGTAAAAAACACTTTCTCGGCCAAACTTTTTTTTTTTGGTAACAAAAACAATCAAAGTGGGTATAAAGGATGTCTCTCTAACCAGACAGAGACTTTTTGTTCACCAGGACAGGTAACTGAGAATTATAGATTTCATTCCCTAGAGAAATTTTAGAAGAGGCATTTAGATGTTTTGGGAGAATTTAGTAAAGTCTGGGGACAGGGAGAAAACCGGACATACTCCAGAGACTCAGTTCAGGTACAGGACTCTGTGAGTCCTGCCTCCCTTGGGGAATTAACCAACCTCTAAAAAACATTATCAAGGACACAGATATGGTGCCCAAGACCTGGCTTCCCAAGCAAAAAGCTAAGTGATCTCTCGCAGTTTCCCTAGCAATAAAACAGGGATAATAATATCTTTAACCTCAAATAAGATAGTGGATGTGAAAGTCTTTTGTAAAATACAGTCCCCCTTTTAAAGATTTTATTTATTTGAGAGAGAGAGAGCGCAGGGGAGAGGGGCAGAGGGAGAGGGAGAAGCAGGCTCTCCGCTGAACAGGGAGCCCGATGTGGGACTCGATCCAATGACCCTGGGATCATGACCTGAGCCGAAGACAGACGCTTAGCCCACTGAGCTACCCAGGTGCCCTATAATCCTTTGAAAGAGTGAGATACTGGTATAGATGTGTTGAGCCTTGGGACATCTGGGTGGCTCAGTCGGTTAAGTGTCTGCCTTTGGCTCAGGTCATGATCCCAGGGTCCTGGGATTGGGCCCCACATCAGGCTCCCTGCTCAGCAGGGAGTCTGCTTCTCCCTCTCCCTCTGCTGCTCTCTCTGTCAAATAAATAAATAGAATCAAATTTAAAAAAAAAAAGATGTGTTGAGCCTGTATCAAGGCAAGAGCAAAGAAAACATGATTTTTTAAAAAGTACAGGAATCATCTCTTAGTTGAAGCCAACTACAAATGAAAGGAATTTAACCTGGATCTAGTTTGGTCTTTGGTATACCTCGAAATCCACCATTCTTTCCTATGTCAGCTGTGGTCTTTCCTGAGAGGGTCCTTAACTGAAAAATAAGCGAAAATTTATAAATTAAAATTTTCAAAAAAGTGAAAATTAAAAATTCAGTGAAAAATTCCACTCCTCTTTAAAAGGGAGCCACTTTTTAGAGCTGCAGTCTATTTACCATTGTTTCTGGGGTCCAAGACCTTAGGAAACTTCAAAAGGGCCAAGGAACCTGGACTAGAGGCAGAACGGAATTAGGCTTATCCCGGGGCCCTCAGAAGATGTGGATGAGGAGCCAGAGGCTCAAAGGAATTCTGGAATTTGCTCTGCCTTCCTCCGAGTCTGGCTACCCTGCTCATAGCTCTCTTTCCTCTCCGGCTTCCACACCACGCCAGGGCAGTCACACAGAGGGCTGAGAATTGGGGAAGTCCCGCTCAGTCCCCCAAAAAGTCTGTGAAAGGGAAAAAGATTCCCAGGATCTTGGGTTAGAAATCGGAAGGCATTTTCTGAAGGATACATGTTTACATAGGGTGGGGTTTCTGTTACCATTGTCCAGACTAGGATTTCAGAGACACACCACGGAGTTCTTTTGGGCTGCCCTGAATAATAAGGATTACACATAGCCTTGTTTATCCAGGGGAAATGCCTTCCAGTTCTAAACAATAGACTTACAAATTCCCTTTCTGAGAACAATGCCCATTCATGAGTCGGGGACATTCTGTGCAAACAATTGCTGGTCATCGGTCACAGTTCTCAGGAGAGGGAGGTGGGGAGGGTGTTACCCGTACAAGACTAGGGTGTGCTTAGAAACGCAACTCCCAGTGTTTGTTAGGGACACAGAAGCACACTGAGGTGATGGGTCCAAACTTGCCCAATCACACCCTGTGCATGTGACAGTCACAAGGTCCTAACAGCATGTCACCTAACCTTTACTCGGAGCTGAAGAATATGGGGTGATTGTGACTTCCACTGAGGGCAAAGTAACACACCCTCGGGTATGATCCAGGGCAACAATGCTAAGAAGAAAGGAACTCCCAGGTAGCACGCTTCTCATTTTTCCTGCTTATCTTTTTTTCTTTTTTAAGATTTTATTTTTAAGTCACCTCTATGCCCAGTGTGGGCCTGGAACTCAGGACCCCAAGATCAAGAGTCACATGCTCACCGATGGAGCCCACCAGGTGCCCCTTTCCTGCCTATCTTTTAACAATAGGGGACTAGAGAAATTATTTGGAAATCAAAACACTGAGGTTGTTTTTGGTTTTCTGGTTGTTGGGGTTTTTTTTGTTTGTTTGTTTTTTGGTTTTGGTTTTTTTTTTTGCATTGCATAGTTATATTTAATTCTATTTCAGTTTTTTTGAGATATCATTGATATAAATACTGTACAAGTTTAAGGTGTACAGTATAATGACCTGGCTTACATATATTACATAATAATTGCCATAGTAAGTTTAGTTAACACCCACCATCTCAGATAGAACCCCCCCAAGAAAAGCTTTTTTCTTCCTGAGAACTTTTAGGATCTACCCTCTTATTGATGAGGGATCAGAAGGCAAGCTGAGGACAAAGCACCCCCCCACACACATACACTCCTGGGTGGGATAGGTGTGACATTCCTCCAAGAAACTTAGAACTATCTTAATGTTAATGCTTTGCTAGAGGGAAAAGACATCCTTAGCTTAATAATAGCAAGTCCTCGGGTATCCTGAGGGTCTTCTTTAGCATATCAAAGTGCTTTTGGACTCCTCCCTTTTTCCTTACCAACCCCAACTCGCAAGTATACAACCGGCCACTCCTCACAACCCTGGGGCAGCAGCCCATGGCTCCCTGTCCCCGTGTTGTGGAAAAGAATCAGACAGGCGAGAAACCAAGTAGCTCTTGGAGAAGCAGGAGAACTCAGGTTTATCTTACGCCGGCGGACCCAGACGAGCTCGCACATGAAATTCTGGGCCCTGGGCAGAGGGGTTATAGAGCTTTTCATAGAAGAGTGCAGGTGGTCAGGTTCCACGGGCTGTGCTGACGGCTGGTAGGTGGGTTTACACTGGGGGGGGGGGTGCTTTAGGCGGGAACAGCGATTAGGGCAGTGGTTAGGGCAGACGGAGCTTGTGGGGAGAAGCCTGTAGAGGCAGAAACCCCAAGTTTTCTCTTCTCTACTGACTGAGCTAGTAACTTTCCATCTTCTGGGGCTTGCTCGCCTGGGCCTGCTCTGGGTAATTTTCCTCTTCACCCGTGCTTTAATAAAACCACCACTTTACACCAAAGTCATCTCAAGAATTCTTTCTTGGCCATCAGCTCTGGACCTCACCCCACCAGACCTCACCACGATTCCAAATCTACATCATTAACAACTATCAAAAGTACCATAGAGCAATGTTAACCGTAGTCATCACACTGTACATTACATCCCCAGTACTTATTTATAGAAACCAGACTTCTTCCAAACCCACAATTTGTAGAGTTCTAGGTGGAGGTAGATGAAGATTTTGTGGAGCTTAAAGGCTATACAATGGGGGGGGGACAATAAAAAAATATGAATACAAAATAATGAATAGAGCCTTACAAAGCAAAAGAGAGGCCCTGAAGCTTAATCTTCATTCACTTTATGTAAAAGTCAAATCTGGTTCTAGGAAAAGTATCCAGAAGATTCCATGAAAATCTTACAGAGCCTTAAATTACATTCTCGCTCCCTCTTGCCTTAACTGAATTCTGGATTTCCCCTGACAATATCTTCTGTTGAAAAGTTGAAAAACTCTCTGGGGTAAAGGCTCTTCCTTCTCCTATGTCCCCATGCTGTGGTCTTGAAGGGGCAGGGGTTGCTGCCTGCACACTCCACTGTTACAGAGCTTGCTCAGCAAACCTTGCGGCCAGAACTTCCCCTCTGCCCATGTGGGGGCTCCCCTGCAAAGGCAGTGGGATTGGGGCACAGGGCTACCCCTTCCTCCTGACGGTCTCTGACAGCAAGCTGGCCACAGCTGTGGAACTCCTTCCCTCCTTCCCTGTATTGTTAGCTCCAAAGCCTAGATCCCCTTCCCAAACCCCATTCCCAGGCTCTCCCCTGCCAGGCCCTCAGGGTTTCCAAACCTGCCCTGTGCTCTCATTACTACACTTCCCGGGGTGTCTGCCCTCCCCTGCTCTCATATTTTCTCCTCTTGGGACCCGGCCTTCCCACCAGCTTCCATCTTGCACCAGCTGCCTTGTTGAGAGCCGCGCTCAACAGCATGAGTTGCAAGGGTGAGTCGGGCGGCATCCAGCCACGGAGGAAATACACTTCACTTTCTCTCCCACTGGGGGAAAGAGCCTTCTCAGAGCCATTAAGCAATCTGATTCCTGACCCCCGCAGGGTAATGAGAATCTCTGGCATCTGTATACATGTAGCTTTCATATATTCAAAGCGCTTCCCTGGGCATGACCTTCTCCACCTTGACCTACCACTGTCTAATTTCTCTCTGTTCATTTCTCCTGCTGTGGAGTTTGCTGAAGAAAACTGGGCCAGTTCGCGCTTAGACAGACCCCCCCGCACGCACGGGGGTCCTCCCCCGCTGACCCCGCTCCGCCCCCGCTTAGAGACTAGAAGTGTCATGAATTTCTGCCGCTTCTCTCCCCCTCTCCCTCCAAACTTGTTCGTAACTTCACGCTTCCATCCCGACAGCCTTCATCGTGGAGAGAGAGAGTTCGAGGAAGTTCCCCCTGTGGTTTTGCTCGTACACCCGCGAGATGCCCTCGTCACAGGCAGAGCGGTTGTCTGCATATCTGTTTCCCCCCTTCAATCACGAACTCTCTAAGGGTAGGGACTGTGTCTTACTGTGCCTGGTCCGCGACCTGGCCTGTGGCGGTGGCCCCGTAGGTTCGCGGGCCTATGAGCCTAGTGATGAATATAAAGAACGGGAAGGACCTGCTGAAGTTAAGAGAGCAAAATACAGAAGAGGATTGCGGGGCTAAAGCAATGAATGCCGTACATATGAGCAGGACCCTCCGTGGAAGCAGGGGCACCCCCAGCCTGCTGTCTCGTCTAGGAGAGCAGAACAGGAGTCTGGATTCCTGGGGAAGGAAGTGAGGCAGCGAACGCGGGGCTGGACCCGGCGGCCTTTAAAGTCGGCACGCCCTGATGCGCTTCCCCCCACCTCCCAGCACCAGGTTGGCGCCCCCTGCTCGGTGCCCTTGGGCCAGAGCCCGCTTCTCATCTATACGACGCAGATCCGGAGGTCTTCCCTCTGCCCCTGTGAGGAGACAGCGAGCCAGCGAGCCAGCGTGCGAAACCGCAAAATCTCCGTTTTTATTAATCTTCTGGAAGGAAGGGGATCAGAGTACTTCAAAGCTCTCTCCTCCAGTGGGAGAGAGAAAAGCGCTTTTCTTGAGGCTACAGTGAGGACCTGCTAATAGCCACCTTTCCGGTGAGGGTCAGCTTCTGGAAGGAAGGGCCCTGGTTTATTTAGTGATTCATTATTATGTTCTTTGGTCGTACACTTGCTGAAGGCAGCACCTGTGTCCCCGGATACAGCACCAGTTCGCTGCCCGATTGCCTGTACCGGGCACGTGTGACTGACACATGTTAAGAGCTCTGTAAACATTTGTGGAAGGGAGGGAGGAAAGAACTTAGGGATAAATGCTTCTAGGGAGGACGCAGCCACGCTAAGGGCCGGTAGAAGGTGCAGAAGGTGCAGAAGGTCAACCGCCTGAGAAGGGCCGTGGAAAGCCAAAAGGCTGAAGGAATGCACCACTCAGTCCAGAACAACTAATGAGCTTTTTAGGTTTTTGGTTTTTTTACATTTAATTATTTGTTTATTTATTTATTTAGGATTTTATTTATGTATTTAAGAGAAAGAGCGAGCAGGGGGGAGGAGCAGAGGGAGAGGGAGAAGCAGCCGCCCGCTGAGCAGGGAGCCTGATGTTGGGCTCAGTCCCAGGACCCCGAAATCATGACCTGAGCGGAGGGCAGACGCTTAACCAACTGAGCCACCCAGGCGCCCCTTATTTATTTAGTTTTAAACTAAATTAAATTTTATTTAAATTCAAGGAATTAGTATATAGTGTATTTCTGAGGTAGAGTTCAGTGATTCATCAGTTGCATACAACACCCCGTGCTCATTCCATCAGGTGCCCTCCTTAATGCCCATCACTCCATTACTCCATCCCCCCCACCCTGTTTTGTTTTTTTTTCCTTCAGTCTTATTTTTAAATCCCCCAATGCTTAAATAATGCCATTTTGTGTAGCAGTTTCTATTTGTAATAGAAGAGATATGGGAGAGCACAGGAAAGGGCCGACCATACCCCTGTCTTCACAAACAAGGGGAGAAAGATTCAAGAAGATGAAAAGGCTGTGTGTGTGAAACCTGTGAAGAATACACAAAAGGAAATTCACAACTGTGCACACAGCTATACATCTGTATTTATCTCTATAACTTTCTCTAGGGACTGGAAATCATGACTTCACACTGATAACCAGATTTCCAACTCCAGTGGACACCATAAAGCTCATTCTTATTTTCTCTGACAGTGAGAAACCTGGCTCCAAGAGGAGTATTTTAAGGAGCTGAAAAGAAGAAAAAAGAAGCAATAGGTCACCATGATCTTAGGTTCCCATGTGCCAGCCTCCTTGCAACACCTCCAAGGGTGGAGGTCAGAGGCAGTGTAAGAAGACCAGCTTGGCTGTGGGGCACCCCCAGACTGTAAGAAGTCCCAAAAGTGTCAGTGCCTTGGACTGATTTAGGACACCCTATAAATACCCTCTATAAATACACACCAGGGCAGAGTTGAGTCAAAGCCAGCTGGAGCCTCTGTGCTTATGTCAAAGTTCCAGAGTTCACCCTGATTATCTCTGGGTGACTTCAGCTGTTGATCTCAGCCTAGACCCAGGAATATGAGGTATGATTAATTTTGGTATTTGGAGAAAACGGGAAGAGAGGAGAGAGAAAGAGAAGGAAGAGAAAGCAATAAATGTATCATTGCTTCAAAGCATTCATAAAGATGGATAAAGTTGACCGCATACAAAATTCCCATGGGGCAAAAATAATAAGGCAAATCAGAACATTAGCAGTAGACTGGGAAAATCTTGATAGTGTACATCATGAGAAAGAGCTAATTTTCATTTGTACATGCAAAGAACACTTGGAAATCAGTAAGACCATTTAACCCAAAAGAAAAGTGGGCAAAGGACCTTAAAAAAATCATAAAAGAAGAAATATGCGTGGCTTTCAAACCATGAAAAAGTGATCAGCCTCATTTTCAGCAAAAGAAATGTAAATTTGAATTAGAAGAGATAATTTTTCACCTAATAGATGAGTAAAGATGAATGATTTTGATAAATTACTGTGTGAGAGAGGGTGTGGAGAAACAGGTACTCCATGTGTTGTTGCGGGGGGTAAAAATTGGTCCCACTTCTTTGGAACAATCTATCAAAATTAAAAATGCACATATCCTTTGCTCCAGAGAACCCACCTCTACAGAATTATCCTAAGCATATCCTTACATGTGTGTACAAAGATGTATGCACAAAATCCTTCCTGCATCATTATTTGGGGAGGAAAAGTCTGAAAGAACTTAAATGCCTGTCTGTAGAGGGAATGAGTATTACACATGGCTGTTATGTAAATTGAAAACTTACACAAAATGGTTCATAGACATATATATGTATGCATGTGAAAATATACAAGCTCAGGGCGCCTGGGTGGTTCTGTCGGTTCGGCATCTGCCTTTGGCTCAGGTCGTGGTCTCTGGGTCCTGGGATTGAGCCCCGTGTTGGGCTCCCTGTTCAGCGGGGAAGTCTGCTTTTCTCTCTCTCTCCTTCTGACCCTTCCCACTGCTCATTCTCTCTCTCTCAAATAAATAAATAAAATCTTAAAAAAAAAAGAAAACATACAAGCTTATTGAAAGGATATAACAAATTCATGATAGTGCTTACCCCTGGGGATAGAGACAAGGGGGCCAGGATTGGCTGTGAAGGTCATAGAATTTTTTTTTTTTTTTTTGGTCATAAACTATTTGAATTTTGTCTGTAACATTTTATTTCATTTATGTAAGAAAAAAAGTTGTGTCTAAACATTCTCATCAGCTCTGAAACTTTGTGTATTATACTTTTACTTTTCTGTGTTTTTCCATGAGGCAGGATACAGAGCAGTGGGTAGAAGGTGATATCTTTTGTGTAAAAGAGGCGCCCGTGGCTTGTTTACATGGAATTGTCTCTGGAAAAAGACAAGCTGGACAAGGTGAGGGTGGTTGACCGCAGGCAAGGGGAACGAGGAAGCCCTTCTGGGGTGGGAGGGAGATTTATTTTTCATGGCACATTCCGACTGTGTATGTATTTAACCACGTGAATGTCCTACTTAATAATTATAAAGAGCAAACAAACAAAAAGCATGTGTTAAGAACCAGCTGTACTTAGGAAGATAAGTACGGCCTGCCCTCCAGGTCTAGAGTCACCTTGCATTACCAAGGGAAGGAAGGGCTTCTCTGGGTTCTCTGAAGTCTTTGCCTGAGGGGACAGAGGAGAGAGCCAGAGGTGCACACCCTCCTACCTCCCTGCAGAGCCACGCTGAAGCTGGGGGCTGCCGTTAACACAGCAGTTATGTAGTGGACAAGGCAGGCAAAACACACTGAAAAATGTCCAATATGGCAAAGATAAGTATATTTTAGGGTGGTGAGAAGGAAGCCCTGTGGCCAGGCAAACTTTCAGATGGTTATCCTGTTTTCAAGTCAGAGTCCAAAGCAAGAAAACAAACAAAGAGTCCAATCGATAGAAAACAAGCCATACACATCTAATGACAAACGTTGATGAAGCTTGAAGCCATTATGCTAAGTGAAATAGACCAGTCACGAAAGGACAGACACTGTGTGATTCCACTGCTATGAGGGACCTAGAGTAGTCGGATTCGGAGAGACAGAGAGTAGAGTGGGGGTGGCCAGGGATGGGTTGGGGTGGGGGATGGGGAATTCACATTTAATGGACACAGAGTTTCAGCTGGAGATGAAAAAGTTCTGGATGTGGTTGGTGGTGATGGAGGCACTGCAATGTGAATGTGCTTACTGCACTGAACTGTATGCTTAAAAATAAATAAAATGATAAATTTTAGTGTCAGTGCCTATTTTACCACAGTTAAGAAAAAAAGTTGCCTACCCAGCTGACTGACAATCCTGACAAGCCTAAAACCTTTAACTACTCATTTAAAGGTGCAATGCTTAACCAGTCTTATTATTGCCTCGTGATCTTTAACCAAACCCTCCTTTATTTTTTCCCTATAAATTTTCTGACGAGGGTGTGAGATACGACTTTGACACTCATACATAAACACGCGTGCGCTACTAACATAACAATGAATATATAACCACCGCCAACAGCAAAACCAAACTAAACAAACAGCTCTTAAGTGATGAAGGCAGTTGAGGCTTACTTAGATTTCCTTCACATAAGGAGGAAACATCCAATAAATCCATTTCTGTTTTCTGTGATGGCCAAGAGAGGAGAAAAGTTGCAATTGTGAGAGCACCCCCCCACCCCTGCCCCACTCCTTCCACACAAAGCCACCCCTTGCTAATGTTCAGGTGGATGAGATTTCACGGCTTTTTGACTTTTTCACCAGTGTCTTAACTGAATTTCTTTCCAAAGACAGTGTCATCATCTGAGTGAGCCAGCATATCTCCAGCTCTCGGCTTTAGGGAGAGTCCTGGTCTCTGGACTTTGAAAAGAACTAGGGCAGAGGGAGTCTGGTATCTGGAAGAGATATTGCTGTCCACTTATGCTAGCCAAATGCTGGTTTTGTAACTTTGTGCAGCCATGACCCAATCTTTATTTACCCTAAAACCCACTTTATTCTGCTTTTGAAATAACAGCCCGAGGAGAAACAGGGTGTCTGGTGGCATGTCACCCTATAGAGGGGACCCATCCAGTGTGCCCAGCACAGGCCTGTGCTCTGAACCCTGAACCTCCCACTCAGCACCACGCGATCAGTGCATGAAAACATAACCACCATAACCGAGACTCAGACCAGGGAGAAGTTGAACCATCCATCGTTGATTGGCAAATCTAGCTAAATCTAGCGAAAATATTCCTAATCTGCCTTGACCCTTACCTAAAAAGAACTTTAAGAACTTTTATTTCAGTTGGAATTTATTTGTCTGGCAAATAGGAGCTCTGGCACAGGGAGCAGGATTGGGGAGAAAATAGATGATTACAGCAACTGGGTGCAATTTGAAACCCTGACACATTAGTTTTGTTTGTACCATGCTCAAATAATCTCTAATTAATTGTCAGAAACATCACAAGCTTTTGCTCTCACAGACTGAAGAACCCCTCAGTATATCTTATTTTTTCTGGTGTGAGAAAAAACAGGGCTCATTCTTCAGTCTTACATACTTCCAAACACTCAGGCCACAGGTGATACTTGGCTTCTTCCACACTCCAATCTGACTCTCTTTCTGGAAAAACATGGAGAGACAAGTGCTAATATCACATCCTTTTCTGAGGGCTGAGCATTTGAGGGCGGAGGAGGATCAGCTCCTGAAGGAGGGAGAATAAACCAAACCAGGAAGGGGGTGCATGGGACTGCTTGGGCCCTTTAAAGCTTTCCTTGAAGATCTTGCCTGGAGACAAAACTTCTTCGTGCTGTCACCCTCTCTTCACTCACTTTCAACTTTAATATTAACTGCCTGCCTTTATGTTTCCACTGCGTGCAATTCTCTACAGTGCCCTTCAGGCGGCCACTCTCTCCCCCCTTACTCTTCTCTGTTTGTATCCCCAACTTTTTCACATTTTATCCCCACCTTTTTCACACTGGTGGTACAGGTCTGCCACAAAACTGGTTAACAGAGGAAATCCCAATGGTTTGTTCCTTCATTCACCTTTCATTTACTAAGCACACAATTTACAAAGCACTAAAGGTTTAGACTTCATTCTGTTAATTTAAGAAATGAGATGATTTGGGCGCCTGGGTGGCTCAGTTGGTGAGCGACTGCCTTCGGCTCAGGTCATGATCCTGGAGTCCCGGGATCGAGTCCCACATCCGGCTCCCTGCTCAGCAGGGAGTCTGCTTCTCCCTCTGACCCTCTCCCCTTTCATGCTCTCTCTCTATCTCATTCTCTCTCTCAAATAAATAAATAAAATCTTAAAAAAAAAAAGAAGTTGGGGCGCCTGGGTGGCTCAGTTGGTTAGGTGACTGCCTTCGGCTCGGGTCATGATCCTGGAGTCCCGGGATCGAGTCCCGCATCGGGCTCCCTGCTCAGCGAGGAGCCTGCTTCTCCCTCGGACCCTCCCCCCTCTCATGTGCTCTCTCTCTCTCTCTCTCATTCTCACTCTCTCAAAATAAATAAATAAATCTTAAAAAAAAAAGAAGCTAATTTAAAAAAAAAAGAAATGAGATGATTTACAACTCATTTGAAACTTGTTACATTTCTCACTTCAACTAAGTTATATATATTTTTTCAATATGAAGTTGTGGGGGTGTTACCAGACGCCGTCCAGTACAATGTTGTGAGTCACGTGTCTACACACCTGACATCTGGTCAAAGGTCTGCCAGTGTATTTACACCTGTAATTACAGTGCTCATTTTACCCTGTGGTTCTCACTAGTACCAATGTCTTAATCTTGAAGCTGGAGCAGTAGAACTTTCCCCTAAGATTCAGAGGTACTTACTTTTTCACCTTTAAAAAAACCCCAGCATTTTGGGGCACCTGCATGGCTCAGTCGTTAAGCGTCTGCCTTCGGCTCAGGTCATGATCCCAGGGTCCTGGGACCGAGCCCCACGTCGGGCGCCCTGCTCCGCGGGGAGCTTGCTTCTCCCTCTGCCTCTATCCCTCTCCCTGCTTGTTCTCTCTCTCTCTCAAATAAATACAAAAATAAAATCTTTAAAATAAATAAATAAATAAAAATTTAAAAACCAGCATTTTAACTTCACCAATACAGCTAAACACGTATTGTTTTTCCTCCCATTAGCTCCTAAAGCTGGGTGTTCCTGGAGCTTCATGTCTCTCCCAGGCCCATTCCCCATCCACCATAGGGATGGGAAGTACACAGAAGCTTCGGCCTCAGTCCCATTATTGTAACTCTGGTTACAGCCCAGGGCTCTGCTGTTCCCTACCTAGTTTTTTCACATTGATGCCACGGGGCTCTGTTTGTACTTGGTTTCCCTGTGTAGGCTTCTAGTTTCCTATTGAGATCAAAGACCGAAGTGTCTATGTCTTCCCAGTATTGGTTCTTTTAGCCACCCCTCTAAAGTTTATGTGATTCTGGTGAAGCTATGAAGGCTGACACCATCTCCCTCCTAATCCCCAGACAATAAAGTGTGGGTGTATGGCCTATGCTGGCCAGTCAGAGGAGTCTATCTTCCTTGGCTGTAGTGGTTGGTTCAGGAATAGGTAGAACCCATGCCAGCCCAAACAGAGCCCTTATTATACTTTTTTTTTTTTTTCTCAACTAAAGTTACCTGGAAAGATGTTCTCTATCCATTAGGACTGCCAAGCTTGGGAAAGTGAGACAGGAGCAGCTAACAGCTGTCTTGCCTGTGGCAGCAGAGCTACAGGCAGGGGAAGACAAGCAGGGGCAAGGAAAGTTTAGAAATAGTGTGGAAGTTTGGGTTATTGCTTCCAACTCTTTATGCTTAATTTGACATTATCCAAATAGAGAGGTTTATCTATCAATCTATCATCTATCATCTATCTATTCATCTCTCTCTCTCTCAATCTCTGTCTAATCTTTTGCAATTTGACTTTGCAGTGCCTCCCTCTAGAGTAAATGGAATTTACACCTGTGCTCATTGACTTTGGACTTGGCCATATGACTTGCTTTGACCAGCAGACTATGGATGAAAATCATGTGTGCCCATCCTAAGCTGAGGCCTTAAGAGTTTCCACCAACAATTTTGGATCTTTTGCTCTCTCCCATGAAAAGAACAGATAGCTGTTCATCCTTCCGCTTTGGTCCCGGGATGAAGACAAGGAGCAGATCTGTAGCCAACCTGAAGCCTGGAGTCCACCTGAGCCCAGCCATGCCCAGCCACTATTAGCTTACATATAGCCAATCTGCAGACCTGTGAGCATGAAATAAATAAACGTTTGCTGTTGTAGGCCATTGAAATTTTGATGTTAATTGTTATGTAGCATTTGAGATTTGAGGCTACTTGCTACAAAGCATGATTATACTAAACGTGACTAACGTAGATGGCCAGTGAAAAAGAGTTCTGAGGGCGCCTGGGTGGCTCAGTTGGTTAAGCGACTGCCTTCGGCTCAGGTCATGATCCTGGAGTCCCGGGATCGAGTCCCGCATCGGGCTCCCTGCTCAGCAGGGAGTCTGCTTCTCCCTCTGACCCTCCCCCCTCTCATGTGCTCCCTCCCTCTCTCATTCTCGCTCTCTCAAATAAATAAATAAAATCTTTAAAAAAAAAAAAAGAGTTCTGAGTGTATCTGATCACATTGCATCTGAAATCAATGCCATCCAATTATGTGAGTTGAGTTTCTATTCTTAGGAACTAAACAGGTCTGAACCGATGCAAAAACCCTTCTTAAACTCCTACAATGTAGTCTTATAATCTTGACCAGTCATTACCAAATCCCTTTCCCAGAATATTGGTTCTGTATATCTGCTGGGATCTTGACATGAGTGGTCAGATGAGCACAGCAATTGCACTTTTGCCACAGCCTGACCTTTAATCTCACCCAACACCCAACACTTTGAACAGGGCGACTGTATCCCGGTTGCCAAATAATCGGCTGTCTCTTATCCTTAGGGCTGATACCTGCCCGCACTATAGCTGAAATGGTCCTAATCCTCGGATGCTGCCCTTTTTAGACCCAGCTTCTGCTGCTGGGTCTGTTTTTTCTGTTCCTTCGGTCTCCTTAGCATTGCACTGTACCCTTGCCCACAAACCTACATATCTGAAACAAAATCTAGTTTTACTATGACAGTGTAAATATGGTAAACATAAAAAATAAATGCTAGATAAACATTTCTCCTTAATTCATGGTATTATCTTTGTATTGCAAATAGAATGTTTTTTCCTAACTTACCCTAAATTCTATTCTGGAGTTAAGTTCGTGAGGAGAGGAAATCTGAAAATGTAGATCAACTTTGTCATGATCTAGAAACAGGTGGATGGAGAGCAAAACTGGTGGATATCCTTCCATGGAGCAGGTGCCTAGCTCCAAGAAAATCCACATCTTAGCAGGGATTATTTAAACAGCATAGATGACAGTAGGCCAAAATTTCAGATTGCTTTTGGACTCCTTAATTCTTCTTTCAAAAAATGTATATAATTTTCAGACATTTGTAAGATATTTTTAAAATTTAAGCACAGATAACAATATAGAAAACACAAATAATACAACAAACCCCTCTCTTCTCACAATCTAAGATTTGTAACTGTTATACTTTTGTCCTATGTGCTTTATCTTTTTTCTTCTGAAGAAATAAAATTATGAATGTAGATAAAAATCTCTTTACCATCTTAGTTCTTTTCCCTCTCGCTCCCCATCCCATGAACATATAAGTTCTTTTTTTCAAATCAATGCCATTTACCGTTCAAGTTGTTTTACAAACTTGTCTTTAGTCCATGCATTTTTGAGATCTCTACACACTACTGAACTGCATGTATCTAGTTTATTCCTTTTTTTTTTTAAAGATTTTATTTATTTATTTGAGACAGAGAGAGTGAGAGAGAGAGAGCACATGAGAGGGGGGAGGGTCAGAGGGAGAAGCAGACTCCCCGCTGAGCGGGGAGCCCGATGCGGGACTCGATCCAGGGACTCCAGGATCATGACCTGAGCCGAAGGCAGTCGCTTAACCAACTGAGCCACCCAGGCGCCCTAGTTTATTCCTTTTAATGACATCACTGTATTACACTGTATGCATGCGCCATATTTGTATCCATTCATCTACTGATGTGTATTTAGTTTGTTTCCAGTTCTCTTGTTATTCCAGAGAATGTTCCAAAACCATTCCTGTACATGTTTTCTAGTGCACCCCACAGGAGCTGACCATGTTACTCAGGATCTCCCACCCCCTTTTGAAAAATACAAGAACCTTAGCACCCTTTAATTCTATACAGCACCATCCTATCTTTCTTTAAAAAAGATTTTATTTATTTGTTTGACAGAGAGAGAGAGAGCACAAGCAGGTGGAGTGGGAGAGGGAGAAGCAGGCTCTCTGCTGAGCAGGGAGCCCGATGTGGGACTCGATCCCAGGACTCTGGGATCATGACCTGAGTTGAAGGCAGATGCTTAACCAACTGAGCCACCCAGGTGCCCACAGCACTGTCCTATCTTACATGCTATTTTTTGAGGCACTTTAGTTCCACTTTCTTTATATATTCATCATCAGTATAATATACACTTAGACAATGAATGCATATTTAGATTTATTTAAAGCTTTATCAGTTTCTTTGCTCACCATTTTTTTTTTCCTTTGGAGAGGTCATTTATTTTTTCTTTTGTATGCATATGTATGTGTGTGAGAAATAGATCATGCAAATAAAACTATACAAAAATGTGCAAGTACTATAGCCTTTATGTATGAATAATATATGTGAGATACCCTTCAAAATAACCTGGGAGGGGAGAAAGTTGGTGATGCTGTAGATGAAGTAAGATTGGTTGTGTAGTGAAGATTATTAAAGTTGGGTTATGGATATAGGGAGATTATGCTATTTGCTCTATTTTTGTGTATAACTGAAAATTTTCATATATGTTAAAGAACTAAAATTTTTTTTTTAAGATTTTATTTATTTGTTTGACAGAGAGACACAGCGGGAGAGAGAGCACAAGCAGGGGGAGTGGGAGAGGGAGAAGCAAGTTTCCCGCTGGGCAGGGAGCCCGACGCGGGGCTCGATCCCAGGACCCTGGGATCATGACCTGAGCCGAAGGCAGACGCTTAACGACTGAGCCACCCAGGCACCCCTATGTTAAAGAATTTAGAAAATAGAAAAAGCACTATGCTGGCAGCAAAGGTCCTGGGCTCCCAAACTCATTCTGCAGCTGACTAGCTGTGTCACTTTTTATAATTCCCTTCCCTCCTCTGGGACTCAAGTTTCTTCTTTCTAAAATAAGAGTTAAACCAGATGATATTTAAAATCCCTTCCTGCTTGGATATGGTAAAAGACACCATAAATCTTTTTCATTTTGCTGTTTTTTGTATTTTTATTGAGATATAATTCCCATACCATGTAATTCACCATTAAAAACATTTTTTTTGATGTAGTGTTCCATGATTCATTGTTTGCATCTAACACCCAGTGCTCCATTCAATACATGCCCTCCTTAATACCCATCACCAGGCTAACCCATCCCCCCACCCCCCTCCCCTCTAGAACCCTCAGTTTGTTTCTCAGAGTCCACAGTCTCTTATGGTTCATCTCCCCCTCCCATTCCCCCCCTTCACTTTTCCCTTCCTGCTATCTTCCTCTTCTTCTTCTTCTTCTTTTTTTTTTAACATACAATGTATTATTTGTTTCAGAGGTACAGGTCTGTGATTCAACAGTCTTACACAATTCACAGCGCTCACCATAGCACATACCCTCCCCAATGTCTATCACCCAGCCACCCCATCCCTCCCACCCCCACCACTCCAGCAACCCTCAGTTTGTTTCCTGAGATTAATAATTCCTCTATCAGTGAGATCATATGATACATGTCTTTCTCTGGGATTGACTTATTTCGCTCAGCATAATACCCTCTAGTTCCATCCACGTCGTTGCAAATGGCAAGATGTCATTCTTTTTGATGGCTGCATAATATTCCATGGTATATATATACCTCATCTGCTTTATCCATTCATCTGTCGATGGACATCTTGGCTCTTTCCACAGTTTGGCTATTGTGGACATTGCTGCTATAAATATTGGGGTGCACGTACCCCTTCGGGTCCCTACATTTGTATCTTTGGGGTAAATACCCAGTAGTGCAATTGCTGGATCGTAGGGTAGCTCTGTTTTCAACTTTTTGAGGAACCTCCATACTGTTTTCCAGAGTGGCTGCACCGGCTTGCATTCCCACCAACAGTGTAGGAGGGTTCCCCTTTCTCCGCATCCCCGCCAACATCTGTCGTTTCCTGACTTGTTAATTTTAGCCATTCTGATTGGTGTGAGGTGGTATCTCATTGAGGTTTTGATTTGGATTTCCCTGATGCCGAGCGATGTTGAACACTTTTTCGTGTGTCTGTTGGCCATTTGGATGTCTTCTTTGGAAAAATGTCTGTTCATGTCTTCTGCCCATTTCTTGATTGGATTATTTGTTCTTTGGGTGTTGAGTTGGATAAGTTCTTTATAGATTTTGGATACTAGCCCTTTATCTGATATGTCATTTGCAAATACCTTCTCCCATTCTGTCGGTTGTCTTTTGGTTTTGTTGACTGTTTCCTTTGCTACGCAAAAGCTTTTTATCTTGATGAAGTCCCAATAGTTCATTTTTGCAATTCACCATTTTTTTAAAAGATTTTATTTATTTATTTGACAGAGAGAGACACAGCGAGAGAGGGAACACAAGCAGGGGGAGTGGGAGAGAGAGAAGCAGGCTTCCTGCTGAGCAGGGAGCCCAATGTAGGGCTCGATTCCAGGACCCAGGGATCATAACCTGAGCAAAGGCAGATGCTTAATGACTGAGCCACCCAGGCGCCCCAATAAATACAAATCTTCAAAAAAAAGAAAGCTATAAAGTGTACCTAAGCCATGATATAGAACATTATTATACTTCAAAAGCCACTTGTATGCCACTCCTTGATCAAATTTTCTCATCATTTCTTTGCTGTCTCTTTTTTTTTTAGAGCGGACTGTTTATCTATCCCAAAACAGTACATTAGTTAGTTTTGCCTATTTTTAAACTTTTGTATAAGTGAAATCATATTGTATGTACTTTACTGTGACTTGCTTATTTCAAAATACATTATGTTTTGCAATTCACTTATGCTAATGTAGCTTTTTAAAATTGAAGTATAGTTGACACACGACATCATATTAGTTTTCAGGTGTACAACATGATTTGAAATTTGTGTACATTGCAAAATGATCACCACAATGTCTAGTTACCATCTGCCAAAAAATCTTTTGCAGTAATTGGTATATTCAGATTTTTTTTTTCTGCATGGATCAGTATTGGAAGACTATATGTTTCTAGCAACTTACCTATTTTTTTCTAGGCTGTCAAATTTGTTGGCATATAATTGTTCATAGTAGTCTCTTATGATACCTTGTATTTCTTTTATATCAGATGTGAAATATGAAAAGTTATGGGGAGGTGTAAAAATGTAGAGTGTTAGAATGCATTCAAATTTGTTATCAACTTAAAATAGACTGCATTTGATGTCACAATTTACATCTTTTTATTTTATACATCCCTTAACTAATCATTGTGGTTATAGTTATTTTTGCTACTTTTGCCTTTTAACCTTCATACTAGCTTTACAAATGATTAACCCACTACATTTACTATATGTTTACCATTGAGATTTTTACTCTCCATATGTTTTCTTCTTACTAATTTGTGCCCTCCTTTTCTTTTCTTTTTTTTTTTTTAGCTTAAAGAAATTCCTTTAACATTTCTTGTAGGGCCAATTTAGTGGTGACGAACTAATCCTTTAGGTTTTGTTTGTCTGGAAAGCTCTTTATCTCTTCTTTAATTCTGAATGATAACCTTGCCAAATAGAGTGCTCCAGGTTGGAAATTTTTCCTCTTCAGCACTTTGAATATATCATGACATTTTATTCTGGCCTGAAATGTTTCTCTTTTACATAATGATTTGTTTTACTCTTGCTGCTTTTAAGACTTTCTCTTCATCTGTAACTCTTGATATTTTAATTATAATGTGTCTTGGTGTGGGTCTCTCTGGGTTTATTTTTTTCAGAATTCTTTGGCCTTCCTGAATCTGGATGTCTGTTTCCTTTCCCACGTTAGGGTAGTTTTCAGCCATTATTTTTTCAAATAAATTTTCTGCTCCTTTCATCTCTCTCTTCTCCTTTTGGGACCCCTCTAATGCAGATGTTATTCTGTGTGATGTTATCTCACTTTTAAAAATTCTTTTTTCTTTTTGCTGCTCTGATTGGGTGAGCTCCACTTCCCTCTTTTCCAGCTCACTGATTCTTTCTTCTGCTTCATTGAGTCTGCTGTTGAACCCCACTAAGGTATTTTTTCAGTGCAATTATTGTATTCTTTAGTTCTTTAACTTCTGTTTAGTACTTTTTATATTTTCTATCTCTGTGTTGAAGTTCTCGCTGTGTTCCTCCATTCTTCTCCCGAGTTCAGTGAGCATCTTTATGACCATTATCCTGAACTCTTTATCAGGTATATCTCTTATCTTTGTTTCTTTTCTTTCTTTCTTTCTTTTTTTTTAAGATTTTATTTTTATTTATGTGATATATATAGAGAGAGAGCACAAGCAGGGGGAGCAGCAGGCAGAGGGAGAAGCAGACTCCCCGCTGAGCAAGGATCCTGATGCAGGGCTTGATCCCAGGACCCTTGGATCATGACCCGAGCTGAAGGCAGACGCTTAACCAACTTAGCCACCCAGGTGCCCCCTATCTTTGTTTCATTAAAGTTTTTCCTCCCTTGGGTTTTATCTTGTTCTTTTGTTTGGGACATACCCCATCTCCTTATTTTGCTTGACTCTCTGTTTCTACACATTAAGTGAAACAGCTTCTCCTCCAGTCTTGAAGGAGTGGTCTTTTGTAGGAGAGAGAGCTTATCATTTAACCTTGCCTTAGCTCTTGGTTGTTTCTCAAACTTTAGTGATTGTCTAAGTAACCTGATTTATTCCTGATAGGTCCCAGTTATTGAGAGATGTCCAGTTCCAGAGGGAAGGTTCTCAGCCCCTAGATTCAGGCTGATTGGAAAGTAGACCCTCAGGCAGCAGCTTTTAAGGTATGTACAGTCCTGTGGTACCATAATTGTAAACCCTGCTGGCCTCCATACCAGGCAATCTGGAGGTGTCTCCTTGGAGACAGTTGCAAAAATTGGGGCTCCAGATAAGTCCTTTCTGTGAGGCACAGAAAGTTTTAGCAAGGCCAAGGGAAAGTACAAAGTTGGCATCCCCTAGGCTATGTTCATTTCCTGAGAGCATCTCTGTAGCCTCTGGGTGTGTAGTAAACCCAAAATGTGCCCCTCAGGTTGAAGCTCCAGTACAAGTAAATAGGCCTTTTTCACAGAAAGACTGGAGATGTGTTTTGGTCTGATGTCTGTGAAGTGCCCTGGGTGTGGTAGCCTGCTAAGAACTGTGTCTTCAATTATTTCAGGCCTGTGAGGCTCAGAAACACAATCCTCCCTGGCCACCAGAGCCAGGCAATCAAGGGGCTTCCCCTATGAGGCTGAACACATCTGCTGGCTCTGGTAGAGCCAGTGGGCAGCACTCAGCAACCCTGCTCTGGCAAGGCCACACAGGTGGTGTGGGGTGGGGTGTACCCACCAGTACTAGCTGGTTAGAGGGACAGTGCAAAGATGTTGCCTGCCTGTGCCTGCATCCCTGCAGAGAGAGTCCTAAGAGGCTCCGGTCCATCCAACATATGCTTGAAGATGAGCAAATAAATCTAGTACACATATCTTGGAACTTTTCGAACTGCTACTTTTGTGCTGGGTCCCAAGGTGAGTGAGTCTGCATACAAGCCTTTTAAGAGTAGAAGCTCTGGGGGCGCCTGGGTGGCTCAGTCAGTTAAGCGTCTGCCTTCAGCCCAGGTCATGATCCCAGGGTCCTGGGATCGAGCCCCGCATCGGGCTCCCTGCTCGGCGGGGAGCCTGCTTCTCCCTCTGCCTCTGCCTGCCTGCCTGCCTACTTGTGCTCTCTCTCTCTCTCTGTCAAATAAATAAATAAAATCTTAAAAAAAGAAAAAAGAGTAGAAGCTCTGTTCCCTATAGCCCTATGCTTCTCTTGGATATAAGCCCTGTTGGTTTTCTTTTCTTTTTTTTTTTTTAAAGATTTTATTTATTTATTTATTTGAGAGAGAGAGAATGAGAGAGAGGGAGCACAAGAGGGAAGAGGGTCAGAGGGAGAAGCAGACTCCCCACTGAGCAGGGAGCCCGATGTGGGACTCGATCCCGGGACTCCAGGATCATGACCTGAGCTGAAGGCAGTCGCTTAACCAGGTGAGCCACCCAGGCGCCCAGCCCTGTTGGTTTTCAAAGCCAGACATTTTGGGGGCTCATCTCTCCAGTGCAGATCCCAAGGCTTGAGGTGCCTGACGTGCTGCATAAACTCCTCACTCCTCAGGGAGAAACTCTGTATTGGTGAGATCCCTCCTGATTGTGGGTCACTGCAGAGACCATATCTCTGCCCCTCCTACCTATCTCCATGTGGTCTTTTTGTCTGTTGTGGAGGAGGTGCTCAGCTATCTTTCAGGTCTTTATCAGAGGGAGTTATTTTATATGTAGCTGTAGATTTCTGTGTCCATGTGAAGAATTAAGTTCAGGATCTTCCTAGCCCACCATCTTGAACTGCCTCCTTCTTGTAGCTCTTGTTTATTAATTAATTTTTCACAGTTTGTTCTATTATGCAAATATACAGGACCTTATTTATCCATTTGGGTTGTTCCCAGGTTTTTGTTATAATAACACATGATGCTATATATTCCTGTATGTCTTCTAGTACAGACGTATTAAGTGTTACTATACCTAGCAATGGAATTTCTGGGTCATAGGATATTTGAATATTAAACTTTACTTAGTAATCCAAGCTGTTCTCCAAAGTGGTTATACAACTTGACACTGCCACCTGAAGTAGGTGAGAATTCTCACCACTGTCTTTTACATTTTATTCCTTCCCTCTGGGTTCAGTATCCTTCTCCTTGAAGAATACATTTTAGTTGTTTGTGTTTTTTCTTTTTTTTCAAAGATTTTATTTATTTATTTGAGAGAGAGAATGAGATAGCGAGAGAGAGAGAGCACGAGAGGGAAGAGGGTCAGAGGGAGAAGCAGACTCACTGCTGAGCAGGGAGCCCGATGCGGGACTCGATCCCGGGACTCCAGGATCATGACCTGAGCCGAAGGCAGTTGCTTAACCAACTGAGCCACCCAGGCGCCCAGTTGTTTGTGTTTTTTCTAATAGAAATTCTGCAAATGTTAAGCTCTCCTGGTATTTATTTTATTGAAAATGTTTCTGTTTTATCTGCACTGTTGAATGAGAATTTATCTGAACATAAAATTCTATATAGACAATGGTTTTTGTTTTTTTCTCATCATCTTTGGGCCTTTGTTGTTCCATCTATTTGCAATTCCTGTCTTCTGTCTCTGGTAGAGTTTAAGATCTTTGTGCTACCTACAGTTTTGCCATGATGTGTCTAGGTGTGCATTTCTTGTTTGTTTATTCTACTTGGCACTTATTTTGATCCCTGAATCAGAGGATTCATAGCTTTCATCAGTTCTGAGAAATTATCAGTGGTTATCTCTTTGAGTTTTGACTCTCCCCCATTTTCTCCCTTTTCTCCTTTTTTTAAATTTAAATTTTAATCTTATTTTATTTATTTTCTAAAAGTTTTAATTTTAATTTACCAGGGCTCATCACAACAAGTGCTCTCCTTAATCCACATTCCGGATTTCACCCAAACCCACCTACTTCCCCTCTGGTAACTATCAGTTTGTTCTGTATAGTTAAGAGTCTGTTTCTTGATTTGTCTCTCTCTTTTTTTCCCCTATGATCTTTTATTTTCTTTCTTTTTTTTTAAGAATTTATTTATTTATTTGAGAGAGAGAGCACGAGCTGGGAGAGTGGGGGAGAGAGAGAGAGAGGGACCCCTGTTTTCTTTCTTAAATTTCACATATGAGTGAAATCATATGGTATTTGTGCTTCCCTGACTGACTTATTTCTCTTAGCTTTATACTCTCTATCTCCATCCATGTCACTGCAAATGGCAAGATTTCATTCTTTTTTATGGCTGAATAATATTCCATTGTATCTATACCACATCTTTATCTATTCATCTATCCATAGATACCTGGGCTGCTTCCATAGTTTGGCTATTGTTCATAACACTGCAATAAACATAAGGGTGCATGTATCCCTTTGAATTAGTGTTTTTGTATTTTTTGGATACATACCCAGTATGTGATTGCAGGATCATAAGGTAGTTCTATTCTTAACTCTTTGTGGAAACTCCATACTGTTTTCCACAATGGCTGTACCAGTTTGCATTCCCACCAACAGTGCAACATCCTTGTCAACACCTGTTGTTGTTTGGTGTTGTTGAATTTTAGCCATTCTAACAGGTGTGTGGTGATATCTCACTGAAGTTTTTTTTTAAGGTTTTATTTTTAAGTAGTCTCTACACCCAAGGTGGGCCTCAAACTCACAACCCTGAGACCAAGAGTCACATGCTCCCCCAACTGAGCCAACCAGGCAGCTCCTCATTATAGTTTTGATTTGCATTTCCCTGATCATAAGTGATGATGAGCATCTTTTCATGTGTCTGTTGGCCATTTGTATGTCTTCTTTGGAGAAATGTCTATTCATGTCTTCTGCTCATTTTTTAATTGGCTTATTTGTTTTTTGGGTGTTGCATTTTACATGTTCTTTATATATTTTGGATACTAACCCTTTTTTGGATATGTCATTTGCAAGTATCTTCTCCCGTTTAAAAGGTTGTCTTTTAGTTTTGTTGATTGTTTCCTTCCCTGTGCAGAAGCTTTATAGTTTTGCTATCATCTCAATAGTTTGTTACTGCTTTTGTTTCCTTTGCCTCAGGGGACCTATCTAGAAAAAAGTTGCTAAGGCCAGTGTCAGAGAAATTACAGTCTGTGCTCTCTTCGAGGATTTTTGTGGTTTCAGGTCTTCACATTGAGGTGTTTAATCCATTTTGAATTTCTTTTTGTGTATGGTATAAGAAAATGGTTCAGTTTCATTCTTTTGCATGTTGCTGTCCAGTTTTCCCAATACCATTTGTTGAAGAGACATTCTTTTTCCCATTGGATATTCTTTCCTGCCTTGTTGAAGATTAATTGACCATATAATTGTGGCTTCATTTCTGGGTTTTCTATTCTGTTCCATTAAGCTATGTGTCTGTGTTTGTGCCAGTACCATAATATTTTGATTACTTCTGCTTTGTAATATAACTTGAAGTTCAGAATTGTGATGCCTTCAGCTTTGTTTTTCTTTTTCAAGATTGCTTTGGCTATTCAGGGCCTTTTATGGTTCCATATAAAGTTTAGGATTGTTTGTTCTAGTTCTGTGAAAAATGCTGTTGATATTTTGATAGGGATTGCATTAAATGTGTAGATTGCTTTGGGTAATACAGACATTTTAACAATATTTGTTCTTCCATTCCATGAACACGCAATGTCTTTCCATTTCTTTGTGCTATCTTCAATTTCTTTCATCAGTGCTTTATAGTTTTCAGAGGTCAGGCCTTTGGTTAGGCTTATTCCTAGATATCTTATTATTTTTTTGGTGCAATTATAAATGGGATTGTTTTCTTTCTATTTTTTTTATAAAGGCAATTTTAGAAAAGATTTATTTATTTATTTAGAGAGTGTGAGCAGGGGAAAGGGCAGAGGAAGAGGGAGAAAGAATCTCAAGCTGACTCCACATTGAGCTTGAGCTCATGATCCCGAGATATGATCTGAGCCAAGAGTCGGACACTTAACCAGCTGAGCCACCCAGTTGCCTCTTGGGATTGTTTTCTTAATTTCTCTTTCTACTTCTTCATTACTGGTGTATAGAAATGCAACAGATTTCTGTAGATTGATTTTGTACCCTGTGAATTTACCGAATTTGTTTATCAGTTCTAGCAGTTTGGTGGAGTCTTTGGGGTTTACTTTCTTTTTTCTTTTCTTTAAGATTTTATTTATTTGTTTGACAGAGAGAGACATAGCGAGAGAAGGAACACAAGCAGGGGGAGTAGGAGAGGGAGAAGCAGGCTTCCCCACGGAGCAGGGAGCCCGATGTGAGGCTCAATCCCAGGACCCTGGGATCATGACCTGAGCTGAAGGCAGACGCTTAACGACTGAGCCACCCAGGCACCCTGGGGTTTTCTATATATAGTATCATGCCATTTGCAAATAGTGAAACTTTTACTTCTTCCTTACCAATTTGGATGCCTTTTATTTCTTTTTGTTGTCTGATTGCTGTGGCTTCTGGTACTGTGTGGAGTAACTGTGGTGAGAGTGGACATCCTTGTCTTGTTCCTGACTTTAGGGGAAAGGCTCTCAGTTTTTCCCCACTGAGGATGATGTTAGCTGTGGGTTTTTCCTAGATGGTCTTTATTATGTTGAGGTGTGTTACCTCTAAACCTACTTTGTTGAGGGTTTTTACCATGAATGGATGTTGTATTTTGTCAAATGTTTTTCCTGCATCTATTGAAACATTCATATGATTCTTATCCTTTCTCTTATTGATGTGATGTATCACATTGTTTGATTTGCAAATATTGAACCACCCTCGCAATCCAGGGATAAATCCACTTGACTGTGATGAATGATTTTTTTAATGTGTTGTTGGATTTGGTTTGCTAGCATTTTGTTGAGGAATTTTGCATCTATGTTCATCAGAGATATTGGCCTGTATTGTTCTTTTTTTGTGGTGTCTTTATCTGGCTTTGGTATCAGGGTAATGCTGGACTCATAGAATGAATTTGGAAGTTTTCCTTTTTTTTTTTTTAATCTATTTTTTTTGGAATAGTTTGAGAAGCATAAGGATTAACTCTTCTTTACATGTTTGGTAGAATTCACCTGTGAAGTCATCTGATCCTAGACTTTTGTTTGTTGGGAATTTTTAAATTACTGATTTCTTAATTTCTTTGCTAGTAATTGGTCTGTTCAAAATTTTTATTTATTCCTTTTCATTTTGATAGTGTATATGTTTCAAGGAATTTATCCATTTCTTCTAGGTTGTCCAATTTGTTAGCATACAGTTTTTCATAATATTCTCTTACAATTGTTTGTATTTCTGTGGTGTTGGTTGTTTTCTCTCCTCTCTCATTTGTGATTTTATTTACTTGGGTCTTTTCTCTCTCTTTTTTTTTTTTAAAGATTTTATTTATTTATTTGACAGAGAGAGACATAGCGAGAGCAGGAACACAAGCAGGGGGAGTGGGAGAGGGAGAAGCAGGCTTCCTGCAGAGCAGGGAGCGTGATGCAGGACTCGATCCCAGGACCCTGGGATCATGACCTGAGCCGAAGGCAGACACTCAACGACTGAGCCACCCAGGGCCCTCTTTTTTTCTTGATAAGTCTGGCTAGTGGTTTATCAATTTTATTCACTTTTTTTTTTTAAAGAACCAGCTCCTGGTTTCATTGATCTGTTCTATTGTGTTTTTAGTTTCTATATCATTCATTTTTGCTCTAGTCTTTATTATTTCCTTCCTTCTGCTGGTTTTGGGTTTTGTTTGTTGTTCTAACTCCTTTAGGTGTAAGTTTAGATTTTTTGTTTGAAATTTTTCTTGCTTCTTAAGGTAGGCCTACATTGTTATAATCTTCCCTCTTAGAACCACTTTTGCTGCATCCCAAAGGTTTCAAACTGTTGTGTTTTCATTTTCATTTGTTTCCATGTATTTTTTCATTTCTTCTTTTATTTCCTGGTTGACTCATTCGTTGTTTAGTAGCATGTTATTTAACGTTTCTAGATATTTTCTTATGGTTGATTTCTAGTTTCATAGCACTGTGGTCAGAAAAGATGCATGGTATGACTTTAATCTCTTTAAATTTGTTGAGGCTTGGGACACCTGGGTGGCTCATTCAGTTAAGCATCTGTCTTCAGCTCAGGTAATGATTCCAGCATCCTGGGATAGAGCCCCACATCAGACTTCTTGCTCAGCAAGGAGCCTGCTTCTTCCTCTGCCTACCACTCTCCCTGCTTGTGCTTGTTTGCTCTTTCTCTCTCTGATTGATAAATAAATAAATAAATAAATAAATAAATAAATAAATAAATAAATTTGTTGAGGCTTATCTTGTGGCCTTATATGGGATCTCTTCTGGAGAATGTTCCACATGCTCTTGAAAAGAATGTGTATTCTGCTGTTTTAGGATGGAATGTTCTGAATGTAGCTGTTAAATCCATCTGGTCTACTGCGTCATTCAAAACCATTGTTTCCTTGTTGATTTTCTGTTTGGATGATCTATAGGTGGGGCGTTAATGACCCCTACTACTATTATATTGTTATTGATTAGTTTGTTATTAACTATTTTATGTATTTGGGTGCTCCTATGTTGGGTGCATAAATATTTACAATTGTTATATCTTGTTGGATTGTCCCCTTTTTTATTATATAGTGTTCTTCTTTGTCTCTTGTTACAGCTTTTGTTTTAAAGTCTATCTTGATAAAAGTATTGCTATTCTGGCTTTCTTGTGACATCCATTTGCATGATCAATTTTCTCTATTCCCTCCCTTTCAATCTGCAGGTGTCTTTAGTAGGTAGCATATAGATGGGTCTTGTGTTTTAGCCATTCTGTCATCTTACGTCTTTTGATCAGAGCATCTAGTCCATTTACATTCAAAGTAATGATAAATATGTATTTATTGCTGTTTTATTCCTTGTTTTGTGGTTGTTTCTCAAGGTTTTCCCTGATCCTTTCTTGTCTTTTCTTCATGGTTTGCCGGTTTTCTTTAGTGATATATTTGGATTTTTTCTCTTTATTCTTTGCATATTTATTAGTGGTTTTTGATTTGTGGTTACAATTTAGTTTGTATATAACATCTTCTGAATATAGCAGTCTATATTAAGTTGATGGTCATTTTTTTTAAGATTTTATTTATTTATTTGACAGAGAGATACACAGAGAGAGAGGGAATACAAGCAGGGGGAGTGGGAGAGGGAGAGGCAGGCTCCCCCACTGAGCAGGAAGCCTGATGCAGGGCTCAATCCTAGGACCATGGGATCATGACCTGAGCCAAAGGCAGACGGTTAATGACTGAGCCACCCAGGCGCCCAAGTTGATGGTCATTCTTTATTCCTCTCCTTCCCATGTTTTAGGTATATGGTGTCATATTGTACATCCTTTTATTTTGTGACTTCTTTGACTGATTTTTCACAGAAATATTAATTTTTACTGCTTTTGTGTTTCTTATCTTCATATGGTCATTTTTGGTCTTTCCCTTACACTCAAGAATCCCCGTTAGTATTTCTTTTTTCTTTTCTTTAAGAGGAAGGTCTTTTTTTTTTTTTTTTAAGATTTTATTCATTCATTTCACAGTGAGAGAGAGAACACAAGTAGGGGGAGTGGGAGAGGGAGAAGCAGGCTTTCCTGATGCGGGGCTCGATCCCTCATGACCTGAGCCGAAGGCAGATGCTTAATGACTGAGCCACCCAGGCGCACACCCCCCCCCAACCCCCGTTGGTATTTCTTGCAAGGCTAGTTTAGTGTTCATAAACTCCTTTAGTTTTTGTTTGTCTGGGAAATTCTTTATCTCTCCTTTTCTGAATGATAGCCTTGCTGGATAGAGTATTCTTGGCTGCAGGTTTTTCCCTTTCAGCACTTTGAATATGTTGGGCCAGTCCTTTCTGGCTTGGAAAGTTTCTGCTGAAAAATCCACTGATAGCCTCATGGGGTTTCCTTTGTATGTAACTTTCTTTTTATTGTAGCTTTTAATACTTTTTAAAATCATTATATTTTGCCATTTTAATTACAATATATGTGGGTGTGGATCTGTTTTGGTTGATTTTGTTGGGGGTACTCTGTGACTCTTTGATCTGGATATCTATTTCTTACTCCAGATTAGGAAAGTTTACAGCTATTATTTCTTCAAATAAATTCTCTGACTGCTTTTCTCTCTCTTCTTCTGGGACTCCTGTAATACAAATGGTATTAGATAAGTCTAATTTCGTTTTGCATAATTCCTTTTTTTCTCTTTGGTCCACTTGATTACTTTCCTCCACTCTGTCTTCTAAGTCATTAATTTGTTCCTCTGCTTCTTCCAGCCTGTAGTTCATTCCATCAAGTGTGTTTCTCATTTCATTTATTGAGTCCTTTGTGTCTGCTATGTTATTCCTTATTTCTGTGTTAAAGGTCTCACTCATGTCCTCCAATCTTCTCAATTCCAGTGAGTATCCTTGGGATGATTGCTTTAAATTTTCCATCAGGCATGTTCTTTATATCTGTTTTGCCTAGATGTCTGGCCATGGCCTTGTCTTGTTCTTTCTTTGTGGACAAATTCTTCTGTCTTCTCTTTTTGTCTAAGTCTCTGTGCCTGTTTCTCTGTGTTAGGAAAGTCAGCTATGTTTCCTGTTCTTGAGGGTAATGGCTTTATGAAGAAGCGGTCCTGTAGTGCCTGCAGCATAGTGTCCTATGTTCTCCAGGGCCTGGCACTTCCAGGAGTGTCTCCAATGTGTGCTGCATGTGCTCTGCTGTTGTGTCTTGGTCACTTTAACCTTTAGGCCAGTTGTCTGCAGAGGCTCTCTTTGCCTGTTGTGGGCAGTGTTTGGTCCCTGGCCTGCATGTGGTGAGTTTTAACTATGTGTGCTCTGGTCTGCTTGTGAAATGAGACCCATCACCACCACCACCAGAACCAAGGCCTCAAATAACTCTTGGGTCAGGATACACGGTGTTGGGAACGGTCTAGGCTGGTCTTCTGGGGGAGGGGCCCACTGCATTGTGACTGAGGTAAGTGTGACTGAGAAGGGTGGTTCTTCTGAAGTGTGTGTGTGGGGGGTGGGGTTTGGGGTAAGCAAGTTAGATGGTGAATGTGGGCGCTGTGCTGGTTCCCACAGGTGGTTCTGTGCTTATGCTGAGTGGTGGGGGAGGGAAATGGCACCAGCTAGCTCCTTTGTTTCTGAAGAGGTCTCTCCATGTATGATGCCTCTCTGGGACATGCTCCAAGATGAGCAACTAACCTCATTACTGTGTGCCCCAGGCATTCTTCAGATCAGTTTCCATGCTGTATGTCCATGAGTTGTTTACTTGTCTTCTCTCCAAGAGCAGTCCCAATGGCCTCTGAGCTCTCCTAGAATCAAGCATACTGACCTTTAAAACTCCAGGCTTTAAGTCCCACTGGCTGTAAGGACTCACAACATTTGGGCCCTTTTATTTTACAAGACAATTGCTATGGGGATTTGTTTTCCCATGTGCTCCCCTGTATGCTAGTTTGTTTCTCACCGTTTTCTGAGGCCACAGCCCCCTCCCTACTGCAGTGGCCACAATCTGTTTCTCTCCCAAATCATGTCTCTGCACTTCCTACCTTCTTCAATGTGGCCTCTTCATTACCTTTATTTATTTATTTTTTAGTTCTTTCTTTCTTTTTTAAAAATTTTAAAAAGATCTTATTTATTTATTTGACAGAGAGAGACACAGTGAGAGAGGGAACACAAGCAGGGGAGTGGGAGAGCGAGAAGCAAGCTTCCTGCGGAGCAGGGAGTCCAATGTGGGGCTTGATCCCAGGACTCTGGGATCATGACCTGAGCCGAAGGTAGATGCTTAACAACTGAGCCACCCAGGCGCCCCTCTTTCTTTTTTTAAAAAAAAATACTTTATTTATTTGAGATAGAGAGTGAGAGAGAGAGACCACAAGCAAGGAGGTGGGGTAGAGGGAGAGGGAGAAGCAGGATCGCCGCCGAGCAGGGAACCCGATGTGGGACTCAATCTCAGGACCCCGGGATCATGGCCCAAGCTGAAGGCAGATGCTTAAACGACTGAGCCACTCAGGCACCCCTTAGTTCTTTATTTAAATTCAATTTAGTTAACATATTCTGTATTATTAGAATTTAGTGATTCATCAGTTGCATATAACACCCAGTTCTTATTACATCAAATGCCCTCCTTAATGCCCCATCACCCAATTACCCCTACCCCCCACCACCTACTTCCCCTCCAGCAACCCTCTGTTTCTTGGAGTTCAGTGTCTCTTATGGTTTGCCTCCCTCTATTTTCATCTTATTTTATTTTTCCTTCCCTTCCCCTATGTTCATCTGTTGTGTTTCTTAAATTCCACATATAAGTGAAATCATATGGTATTTGTCTTCCTCTGACTGACTTATTTTGTTTAGCATAATACCCTCTAGTTCCATCCACATCATTGCACATGGCAAGATTTCATTCTTTTTAATGGCTGAGTAATATTCCATCTCTTAACTACCTTTAGTTGTGGATTTTGTTCTGCCTGTCTGCAGGTCAATTTCTGGAGTACTTAAGATGACTTGGTAGTTATCTAGTTGTATTCATGGGATGAGGTGAGCCTGGGGTCCTCCTACTCTACTCCTATCTTCCCTTCTCCCTTTTCTCCTAGATCACCTATTATTAGTGTTATAGTGAACATATTTTCCTCTTTTCTCTAAATCTCTATTTTTTCTCTTTCATTCTGTGATGCCTTCTGGGTTAATCCAGTCAGTCTCTTGATTTTTCTCTTTAGTTATAGCTAATCTACTGTTCAATTTATTCATTAAATTTTTATTTATAATTTTTAGAATTTTGTTTTGCATTTCTACTTGTTCTTGTTTCATTTATTCTTGTTCTTTTAGAGAGTTTGTAATTTTAAAATACCTATTTTTTCACCTCAATAATATTGTTCTACATTTAAATCCTAGGCTTATATGGTTATTGCAAGGTTATTAATTCTTCAGTGACTGCTTTTTTCTTTCCCCTCTTCCCTATCTTCAGGGGCAAACGAAGCTTTAATTCACATTTACTACAGTGGTTTTCTTTTTCTTTCTTTCTTTCTCTCTCTGTCTTTTTTTAAGATTTCTAAATTATTTATTTATTTATTTGAGAGAGAGAGAGAGAGAGAGAGCACAATCAGGGGGAGTGGCAGAGGGAGAGGGAGAAGCAGACCCCATGTTGAGCAGAGAGCCTGACGTGGTACTTGATCCCAGGACCCTGGGATCATAACCTGAGCCCAAGGCAGACGCTTAACAACTGAGCCACTCAGGCGCCCCTACAGTGGTTTTCATTCCCTTTGTGTTTCTGAAACCTGACAATTTAACTTTCTTTCTTGAGTATTCAGCTTTACATTTAAAACAAAGCTTTTGAATTTATTCAGCAGTTCTAGGTGTTTATCACAAGAGAATTTTCAGGTTATCTGGTCTGTCAACTTGCCAAACTTGAAGGTTATTAATTAACTTTGTGTGTGTGTGTATGTGTTTTAATTTAAAGGATTTTTAAATTGTGGTAAAACACAGACCATACAATTTATTAATTAGCTTTTAATAGGGTGAATAAAACTGCAAAAAGAATCCCCATTTTTAGTTGCAGTATTAGAAAGGACTTCTTAGTACATTAGTAGGAAGTGAAGGTTTTCCAAGGGAATGAGAGACAGAGAGGCAGAGATTGGAGGACATATTCTGGGAATGGTAAATAATTGGTTTGGCTGGGTGGTAGTACATGGTATCTGGAATGATGTGAACAATTTTCTGGAATAGTAAATTAGGGACAGACTGTGGAGGGCCCTGGCTTTCTGCTTAAGGGAATTTGGACTTTGAAATTCTGAAGTTTTCAAAATTAGTTTTTTTTTTTTAAGATTTTATTTACTTATTTATTTGAGAGAGAGAGAGGAGACCAGGGGGCGGAGAAGAGGGAGAGGGACAAGCAGACTCCATGTGGAGCACAGAGCCCGACACTGGGCTCAATCTCATGACTCTGAGATCATGACCTGAGCCAAAATAAAAAGTTAAGCGCTTAACTGACTGAGCCACTCAGGCACCCCTCGAACTTAGTTCAATTTGAAGGTTAGTGTTGGTAGCAGTACCTAGAATGATTTAGAGGGTGGTGAGATTGATGTCAGAGACCAATTAGGAACTTATTGCAGTAGCCCAAGAAGAAGTTATGAAGACACATAATAGGGTAAGGCCTGACAAAGGCTCAGAGTTGTTGAAATGACCAAAGCATAATTGTAGTTATTAACCAAACTGGGGCAGAGAAAAGATACTGATATAGCCATAGGACAGCATTCTCTAGAACTAAGTTGCTTCCGAATGGAGTAGCATTATGAACTCTTAGAGATGCTATTTATAAAATGTCTGCTCATTAGTCTGTTGTGCTAGTTAGGGCTTTCCTGTGATTGAACCCAGGCTTGAAAAGCATGCATCAGTATAGTTTTAAAAATGGTTTTAAGACAGGGAGTGTCAAGTAAAACAGAATGATCCATAGCTCTACATAGTATAAACAACTGTTCTTAGCATCATCAGTAAGAGTTATAAGTGGTCTCTCATTGTTTGCTTCTGGTGTTAACAAGATCTTCTGAAATCATTGATCTGGACTTTCTATCACCAAATGTCTTTTTTTTTTTTTAAAGATTTTATTTATTTATTTGACAGAGAGAAAGACTGCTAGAGAGGGAACACAAGCAGGGGGAGTGGGAGAGGGAGAAGCAGGCTTCCTGCTGAGCAGGAAGCCCGATGTGGGACTCGATCCCAGGACCCTGGGATCATGACCTGAGCCGAAGGCAGACGCTTAACGACTGAGCCACCCAGGCGCCCTCACCAAATGTCTTAACAGGCCAAATTGATCACCTGTTTCTACTGGGACATATGTCCAGTTGCCATGATGACAACCCAAACTGTCTTCATTTGAGCTTGTTTTCTTATTACTCTGGTATGTTCTAAGGTGATTTTCTTATATGTCCTGAGTGGGAGTCTCACTTTCCCAAACTGTTGTGGGTTGTTTTCTAACTTGTTTCTTAATTGGCTAAATTTTAATGAACACCAGCTATTTAGAAATGCCACATTTAATATTTAATGAATGAATAAACTGATGAAAAGCAATAAAATTATGAAGCTAAGAAGTTTATTGGAGAGGAACTCAAATAACTTAATTTTGAGAATGAGTTGTTAAGGTGTGGGTGTGGACAGAGGAAAGAAAGAACCTGGGAAGTAAAGGCAAATATTGATGCTCCCTCACCAAATTTGCAACATCTATATAGATTTTGCTTTCAACCTTTATATATTCCTTTATGTGTTTCTCTAATTGCTAGGTTTTTTTCATCATGTGACAACTTGCATTTCACGTATTTCACGTTTTGATGTGTTTGTTCCACAGTGCCTTTTAAATTCATGCCCTTGATGCCTACCATGGTTTTTATTATATAACAAATATTCAACAAATCTTGTTATATAAATGATTGAATGGGTGAATGCTATTAAAAAGAAGTTGAGGGGCACTTGGTTCGCTCAGCTGGTAGAGCATGTGACTCTTGATCTCTGGGTTGTGAGTTCCAGCCCCACACTGGGTGTAGAGAGTACTTAAAAGATAAAAAAATTAAAAAAAATTAAAAAACAGAAGTTGAATGATATTTTGGAATCACAGTTACTACACTACTAAAGAACATCAGGATACCTTTACATTCCTTTTCTGCCTTTTGAACTTCTATCAACATTTGTTGAGCACTCAGTACAGGTAAGCACCATGTTACATGCTGGAAATTACAGTGATTTGTTCTTTCATCTTGAAATAGTTTGGCAGTTGATGAAAAGCTTTAAAGTTTGTTATTTAAAGGGGCACCTGGGTGATTCAGTCGGTTAAGCGTCTGCCTTCGGCTCGGGTCATGATCCCGGGGTCCTGAGACTGAGTCCCAGGTCGGGGTTCTTGATCAGCGAGTAGTCTGCTTCTCTCTCTCTACCCCTCCCCCCTGCTTGTGTTTTTTTTCTCTCTCTCTCTCTCTGACAAATAAATAAATAAAATCGGGCGCCTGGGTGGCTCAGTTGTTAAGCATCTGCCTTCGGCTCAGGTCATGATCCCAGGTCCTGGGATCAAGCCCTGCATCAGGCTCCCTGTTCAGCGGGAAGCCTGCTTCTCCCTCTCCCACTCCCCTTGCTTGTGTTCCCTCTCTTGCTGTGTATCTCTCTGTCAAATATATAAATAAAATCTTAAGAAAAAAACTATTAAAAATAAATAAAATCTTTGAAAAAAAAAGTTTGTTATTTAAAAATAGCCAGTTCTTGGATTTGATGACATGGTACAGGTACAAGTGTAAGGCTTACAGTTTTACTATTGTTCTGGGTCTTCACTTCACAGAGCCATTAGATTTAAAAAATTATTTTGTCTTTGGTAATGACAACTATTTTACAATTTTAAGTGATTAGTGTCTGGAGTAGGCATTTGTAGCCTGAGATTGAGTCATAAAGGTAAATGTATGGTCTTGGAGGAACAAAGGCAGTCCTATGGCAGTTTGTAAAGATGTGGTGTATATATTTATTTTTCTGAGGGATATAGATTCTCAGAGGAGTTCATAACCCCAAAAATGTTAAGAGCAATTCTGTTTACCTTGCTTCATTATGCTCTCTTTTCTACATTGTCTAGAGGTTAAGTGCTTGGGTAATGTAGTCATAGTCTCTGTGTTTGAATCTTCGCTCTGCTACGTAATAGCTGTGTGACCACAGACAAGTCACTTAACCTCTTTGTGCATCAGTTTCCTCATCAGTAAAGCGGAGATAACGATAGTACTATGTCATAAGTTAATATATGTATAAATAACTCAGAAAATGTTTAGCACATAGTATATATTCTATATATATTAGCTACTATTATTACAATTATTACATAGATGTGGCATTGGTGATAATGATGGTGAAAATCATGATGACTTATACCTTCCCGAAACCACTTAAGAGTGAATGAAAATAAGCAATCATAAGAAATGTTGCATAACCAGCTGCCATTCTGGGTAAAGCTAAGAACAGCTTTTCTCTTCTTGTTCTACTGTAAGGATAGCCAGCCTCTTAAGCCTGGGTAGTCTGTTTCAAATGTTGAGATGAGTATATTCAAGTTGAATTACAGTGGCAAAAGCAGTTTGCCTCTTAGATTTAACCAGCATGTATACTGGTTCTTTTTTTTTTTTTTTAAGATTTTATTTATTTATTTGGGGAGAGGGGCAGAAAAGAGGGAGAAGCAGGCTCCCTGCTGAGCGTGGAGCCCTCACACAGGGATCGATTCCAGGACCCTGGGTTCATGACCTGAACTAAAGGCAGATGCTTAACCGACTGAGCCACCCAGGCGCCCCTATACTGATTCTATTTTTTAGCTTGGGATGGAACTGACTCATTGCTATGGTTCTGTGTTTTACCCCATGGAATGTGCAATGTTGATGCTTTACCAATGATAAACAATGCATAGGGAAATGGGAACCTTTGAGTAGCTGTCCTAAAGCTTTTTGGTCCCAGTTCTCCCACAAAATACTGTTACAAACTGGCAAACATTTTCTTGAAGTCCCCATCTCCACCCACTGACCTCTACTGCTGAAAGGGTTAGTCAAATTAGGTCTTCAACTATTTCTAGCTTATAATGACCAAAGTTTTCTTTAAATAATTGAATTTCAGGGTTATCTTTTTACCTTTGTTGGGTCAATTTTGTCTCCCTTCAAATGCCTGAGAGTGATTTTTTCCCCGTGTATTGTTTTTGAGGTCTCTATTTTTTTCTCCCTTCCTTGCACAAATAATTTCCAATTCCTAACAACTGCCCCCAAGAATTTGCTTCCTGTAATGATGGCTCCTTCTCTCCCTGGGCTCTACCTCTTGAAACAATCCCACTTAGGAACGCTGGATCCAAAACTGCCAAGTAGAAATTGTGTAAAGTGGTTTTATTCAGATGCTGGGTATCTATCATATGTAAAATCTAATATATCTATAGATAATTGCCTGGATAGTCTCAGTAGTGAAAGCTTGAAGCCTAAGATCTAACCCCTATTGTATTGTTTTCCAAAGTGTGGTCCATGGGGACAGGACCAGTTACATAATTTTCAAGACATATCGTAAAATGAACACTGCTGGGAGGAGGGTCTCTTGTTCAAAAGGTAAGAATTTCAACAGCTGCAAGAGAGCATTAAACCCAAGTGAAGAGTCCTTTTGAGCACACAGCCCTGTGTCAAGGCACAGGACTTAGGTCCATGAGGCCAAGCGTGTGTGGAATCTGACTGGTAAATCTGTATCTGGGGACTTCCAGAGAGTTAATGAATTAGAATCTCTGGAGATAGTGTTTGTGAATCATTATTCTTAACAAGCTCTCCAATGTTAATTTTGTACAGTTGATAACCTCTCACCTATTTCTTTCATTTGCTTGGGAAGAAAAAGCAATTTTTTAAAAAAGATTTTATTTATTTGACAGAGAGAGAGAGAGCGAGAGAGCGAGAGTGGGAACACAAGCAGGGGGAGTGGGGGAGGGAGAAGCAGGCTTCCCGCTGAGCAAGGAGCCTGATGTGGGATTCGATCCCAGGACGCTGGGATCATGACCTGAGCCGAAGGCAGACGCTTAATGACTGAGCCACCCAGGCACCCAGAAAACGCAATTCTATCTTTTAAAAGGGTGTGGCTTGCCTCCCTTGATAGCTACCTGAGGCAGCTACCTTGTACCACATTCAGCTTTTCTTTTTTCTTTCTTTCTCTCTTTATTCTCTTTCTTCCCTTTCCTCTTCTAGTCTACATTTGTTTGTGACCTGTCAGTAGTATGCCAGACTTGGCTAAAGTTGGCTGATGACACCCAAGGCATACGAAAATATTAAACAAAGAAAATTTGAGAGGAGGTGATAAGACTTTCAGTAGTCTAGGCACTTTTTCTGTAGGGATTATGGTGTGTTTTATTTTGTTTTTGCCAGAGCCAAGTTTGCTTTTATTTCTAAAAAAAACAGAAAAGGGAAAAAATCAGAGAAACAATGTGAGAGCACGCCATTCCCATAGCCCCCTCCCTATTTGGTCACATTCATTGTAATTCGATTTGAGATCAGTCCATTTGCTCCACAGTAAATGCCTGTCAGTTCTTGGAATTTATTTCTACAAACTGTCTCTTCACTAAATTGTAACCCCAAGGGCTCAGGAATTCATCCTGGGTAACTTCATGAGAGAATTCTTATCAAATTATCTTGAATACTTTGTTTTAAGTTCTGAGTTTAACTGTACATCATCAGAATAACTCAAGTTTAATAAACCTCTTTATATTATGGACCTCAATGTTTAGCACAACAAATGCTCTTTTTTTTCTTTTTGGCTCACAGTTTTCTCTGTGTGGGTGACTGCTTAAGTAGTCACTAAGCAGAACAGATGCTGTCTTGAATTTTTGCTTAATAAAAAGCTGACAGATTTTTACTAACAGGTGCTTCTAAAGTCCTTTTGAAAATACTTTCTTCTTTATTGATTTTCACCTCTATTTCCTGTTTTTTTCTTAGCACTTGTAGTTTTTTAACACAGAGCTTTATTACTCTCCGTTTTTAAAGTAATGTAAACTTTTGTGTTTCTATTTCTATTCTCAAAGCAAATGAGAGACTAAATGAAAACAACTCTTCATAACTTTGAAATATTATGTAACCCTGATGTTCTTTTTTTAAAGATTATTTATTTTAGAGAGAGAGAGAGAGAGCAAGCACACATGAGTGGGAGAAGGGGCAAAGGGAGAGAATCTCAAGCAGATCCCACTGAATGTGGAGCCCGAATTGGGGCTTGATCTCATGACCCACGAGATCATGACCTAAGCCAAAACCAAGAGTCAGACACTTAACCGACTGAGCCATCCAGGTTCCCCCTATAACACTGAAGTTCTTAAAAAATATTTCCTGCTTGTTTTTTATTCTCACAAAGGACTTCTATGCAAGAATATGTAAAGAACTCTTACAAATCAATAAGAAGAAGGGAAACAATTCACTTTAAAAAATAGGCAAAAAATTGGAATAGACATATTACAAAAGAAAATATAAGAATGCTGTACATCAATAACAAGACAGAAGAAAGAGAAATTAAGGGATTGATCCCATTTACAATTGCACCCAAAACCATAAGATACCCAGGAATAAATCTAACCAAAAAGGCAAAAGATCTGTACTCAGAAAACTATAGAATACTCATGAAAGAAATTGAGGAAGACACAAAGAAATGGAAACACGTTCCATGCTCATGGATTGGAAGAACAAATATTGTGAAAATGTCTATGCTACCTAGAGCAATCTACACATTTAATGCAATCCCTATCCAAATACCATCCACTTTTTTCAAAGAAATGGAACAAATAATCCTAAAATTTGTATGGAACCAGAAGAGACCCCGAATAGCCAGAGGAATGTTGAAAAAGAAAAGCAAAGCTGGTGGCATCACAATTCCGGACTTCAAGTTCTATTACAAAGTTGTAATCATCACGACAGTATGGTACTGGCACAAAAACAGACACATAGATCAATGGAACAGAATAGAGAACCCAGAAATGGACTCTGAGCTCTATGGTCAACTAATCTTTGACAAAGCAGGAAAAGAACGTCCAATGGAAAAAAGACAGTCTCTTCAACAAATGGTGTTGGGGGCGCCTGGGTGGCTCGGTTGGTTGGGCGACTGCCTTCGGCTCAGGTCATGATCCAGGAGTCCCTGGATCGAGTCCCGCATCGGGCTCCCTGCTCGGCAGAGAGTCTGCTTCTCCCTCTGACCCTCCCCCCTCTCATGTGCTCTCTCTCTCTCATTCTCTCTGTCTCAAATAAATAAATAAAAAAAAAATTAATAAAAAAAAAACAAATGGTGTTGGGAAAATTGGACAGCCACATGCAGAAGAACGAAACTGGACCATTTCCTTACACCACACATAAAGATAGACTCAAAATGGATGAAAGACCTAAAGGTGAGACAGGAATCCACCAAAATCCTTGAGGAGAACACAGGCAGCAATCTCTTCAACCTCAGCTGCAGCAACTTCTTCCTAGAAACATCGGTGAAGGCAGGGGAAGCAAGGGCAAAAATGAACTATTGGTACTTCATCAATATAAAAGGCTTTTGCACAGCAAAGGAAACAGTCAACAAAACCAAAAGACAACTGACAAAATGGGAGAAGATATTTGCAAATGACATATCAGATAAAGGGCTAGTATCCAAAATCTATAAAGAACTTGTCAAACTCAACACCCAAAGAACAAATGATCCAATCAAGAAATGGGCAGAAGACATGAACAGACATTTCTGCAAAGAAGACATCCAAATGGCCAACAGACACACGAAAAAGTGCTCAACATCGCTCGGCATCAGGGAAATCCAAATCAAAACCTCAATGAGATACCACCTCACACCAGTTAGAATGGCTAAAATTAACAAGTCAGGAAACGACAGATGTTGGTGGGGGTGCAGAGAAAAGGGAACCCTCCCACACTGTTGGTGGGAATGCAAGCCGGTGCAGCCACTCTGGAAAACAGTATGGAGGTTCCTCAAAAAGTTGAAAATAGAGCTACTGTATGACCCAGCAATGGCACTACTGGGTATTTACCCCAAGGATACAAATATAGTGATCTGAAGGGGCATATGCACCCCAGTGTTTATAGCAGCAATGTCCACGATAGTCAAACTGTGGAAAGAGCCAAGATGTCCATCAACAGATGAATGGATAAAGAAGATGTGGTATATATATACAATGGGATATTATGCAGCCATCAAAAAAATGAAATCTTGCCATTTGCAACAACATGGATGGAACTAGAGGGTATTATGCTAAGCAAAATAAGTCAATCAGAGAAAGACAGTATCATGTGATCTCACTGATATGAGGAATTTGAGAAACAAGACAGAGGCTCTTAGGGGAAGGGAGGGAAAAATGAAACAAGACGAAACCAGAGAGGGAGACAAACCATAAGAGACTCTTCATCTCAGGAAACAAATTGAGGATTGCTGGAGTGGAGGGGGGTGGGAGGGATGGGGTGGCTGGATGATGGATATTGCGGAGGGTAAGTACTATGGTGAGCACTGTGAATTGTGTAAGACTGATGAATCATAGACCTGTACCCCTGAAACAAATAATACATTATATGTTTATAAAAAAAATTTAAAAAAAAAGAAAATATAAGAATGGCCAAGAAGCACATGAAAAAGTTTCAATGTCATTTGTCATCAGAGAAAGGCAAATTACAATAACCTAATGCTAACATAGCCACTAGAACAGCTAAAATAAAAATATCTGACCAAACCAAGTGTTGTCAAGGATGTGGAGCAACTAGGAATCTCATACATTGCTGGTGAGAGTGTAAAATGATTCAGTTATGTTGAGAAACAATTTGGCAGTTTCTCATAAACATGAGTTTAAATATAAAGTTACCATATAACCCAACTATTTCATTCCTAGGTATTAACCCAAAAGAAATGAAAATATATGTCTTCTCAAAGATTTATACATGAACGTTCATAGCAGCTTTATTCACAGCAATCAAGAACTGGAAATTACCCATAAATTCATCAATGAGTGAATAGATGAAACTGTGATATATGCACACTACTTAGCAATAGAAAGGAATGAACTACTGATATGTGCAGTAACATGAATGAATCTGAAAAATATTATGCTGAGGGGCATCTGGGTGGCTCAGTCAGTTAAGTGTCTACCTTTGGTTCAGATCATGATCCCAGATCTCCCTCTACTTGCCTCTCCCCCCTGCTTGGGCTCTCTCTCTGTCTCTTTGTCAAATAAATAAATAAAATCTTTAAATTAAACAAAACAAAACAGAAACATTATGCTGAAAGAAAGAAGCCAGACTCAAAGGAATACATATTGCAACAATTCCATTGATTTGGATTCTAGAAGAGGCAAAACTAATCTGCAGTGACAGAAGATCAGTGCTTGCCTGGGGCCAGGCTTGGGAGGGGGCTATTGAACTCCAAAAGGGCATGAGGGAATTTTGGGGGGGTGTTGGGAACTTTCAATATTTAAAACAATTTTTTAAAATATTTTTAAAATTTTTATTTATTTAATTATTTGAGAGAGAGAGAGAGAGAGAGCATGAGCAGTAGGGAGACGGAGAAGCAAGCTTCCTGCTGAGCAGGGAGCCCAATATGGGGCTCAATCCCAGGACGCTGGCATTATGACCTAAGCGGAAGGCAGATGCTTAACCAACTGAGCCATTCAGGCGCCCCTGGAAACATTCTATATTTTGATTGAAGTGATGCTTCCATGAGTGTATACCTTTGTCAAAACTCATTTGAACTGGAAGGCTCCTGAACTCCCCTCCTCTCATGGACACACTAAATACATAGCTACACACAGAGCAATACCTCAGATAGAAATCCAGAGACTACCTACACATTGGGTAAATGAGACTATATCCATATTAGAATGTGTAGGAAAGGGTGAAACACACTCACCATAAATCCCACCCCCAGCAGGGCATCATACAATTGGGAGGGAACTCCCAACTCCCAGCCTCTCCATGAGGAGCAAAGGATTTGGACTTCACATTTAGTACCCCAACTTTTAAGATTCCCACCTAAGGGATGGGATCCCAAAACACGTAGCTCTGAAAGCGAATGAGGTTTGCATCCACAAGACCCACAAGAGTATAGCAAACAAAGAAGCAGTTGTTAACTGGCATTCAGTACTCACAAAATGGCTATCCCCCTAGGCTCAGAGCAGAGAGAGTTGGCAGAAATGTTCATATATCAATCTTTCCCTGAAAGGGGTCCATTTGTTTACTTTGAAAGCCTCTTCCTGAGGGTCAGGCTTCTAATTTAGCACACATCTAGTAGGGGCTGGCTGTGACTTCCTTAGGGACCAAGGAAACTGGTGGACGCCTCCCCCACTATCTCTCTCCAGATTACTCCAAGTTGCCAGTATCTCCTTTGAGTGACTGTGTACACACTGTGCTCCAGCTTTTGCAGCTGTTGCCCAAAGGAAAGGTTTCTGGATCACCTGTCTCTCTTAGACAATGGGACTTCCATTCATGAGTCCCATAGGATTACAGCAAACAAGAAGTAGTTCTTAATGGGTACAAGAGCATGTCCTTGTAACTTTAGACCTGGGCCCAGGGCAGAAGGAGCAAACAAAAACATCCATCTCCTAGTTTCTTCCTGGAAGGGGATTAACTGCATACATTTCTAACTGCTGCCTGAGGGTCTGGCTTCCAATCAGCCCTTATCTAGGTGCTGAATGAGATCCTTCCCTTTGGGACACTGATGGGTCTTGGCACACTCTCAACTACTGGAAGCCAATAAGAACAAAGAAGGTGGCTTGAATAATCACAAAGGTTTGGGAGACAACCAGGAGCTCAGGCTGGGCTGATTGACAAGTTTGACGTCCTACATGGGACCACTCTGTCAAAACTGGAAGAGGTGGCTGTTTTATCTAAGATGCAGAAACCAACACAGAGTCAAGGAAAATGAAGAAACAAAGAAATTTGTTTTAAAAAAGAGACAAATTTCCAGAAAAATATGTAAATGACACAGAGATAAGTGTTTTATCTGGTTAAGAGTTCAAAATAATGGTGATAAAGATGCTCGTCAAGGTCAGGAGAGTAATGCATGATCAAAGTGAGAATTTTAACAAAGAGTTTGAAAATATTAAAAAGTACCAAACATGGGAGCCTGGCTGGCCTAGTCAGAAGAGCATGTGATTCTTGATCTTGGGGTCATGAGTTCAAGCCCCATGATGGGTGTAGAGATTACTAAAAAAATAAACTTAAAAAAATATAGAGCTGGAGAATACAATAACTGAACTGGAAATTTCAGTGGAGGGGTTTGACAGAAGACTACATCGAACAGAAGAAAAGGATCAGCAAACTAGAAGGCAGGGCAGTGGAATTCATCCAGTCAGAAAAGCAAAAAGAAAAAGGAATGAAAAAAAAGTAAATATTCTTTAAAGAACTTAATAGATAGCATCAAGCAGACCTATATATACATTATAGGTCTCCCAGGAGAAGAGACACAGAAAAAGGCAGAAAGCTTATTCAAAGAAATAATGGCTAAAAACTTCTTTAATCTGGAGAAAGACACAGACATCCAGATCCAGAGCATTCCAAAAAGATAAACCAAAGAGACCCACACCAACTGACATTGTAAGGAAACTGTCTAAAGTTAAAGACAAGGAGAGAATCTTAAAGACAGCAAGAGAAAAACAAGTTTTTAGGAACAATGGAGCCCCCATGTGACTATCAGTAGATTTTTCAGCAGAAACTTTGCAAGTCAGAAGACAGTGGCATGATACATTCAAAGGGCTGAAAGAAAAAAACTGCCAACCAAGGATACTTTACCTAGCAAAGTTGTCCTTCAGAATCAAAGTAGTTATAAAGTTTTCCAGACAAAGAAAAACTGAAGGAGTTCATCACCACTAGGCCAGCCTTATAAGAAATGTTAAAAGGAGCTCTTTAAGCTGAATTAAAAGGACCCTAACTAGTAACAGGAAAACATATGAAAGTATAATACTCACTGGTAAAAGTAAATATACAGTTGACCCTTGAACAACATGGGTTGAATTGTACAGATCCACTTATAAGTGGATTTTTTCAATAAATACAGTACAGTACCATAAATGTATTTTCTGTTCCTCATGATTTTCTTAAAAGCATTTCCTTTCTCTAGCTTAGTTATTATAATAGATTATATAATACATATAACATACAAATACATGTGTTAATTGACTATGTTACTGGAAAGGCTTTCAGTTAATAGTATGCTATTAGTAGTTCATTTGTTGGAGTCAAAAATTATACATGGATATTTTCCTGCATGAGGACTTGGTGCCTCTAACTCCCATGTTGTTCAAAGATCAACTGCAGAGTTAAATTCAGAATACTCTAATGTTATAATTGTTGTGGATAAATTTCTTATACTCTAGTTGGATTATTAAAAGACAAAAGTATTAAAAATAACTGTACTACAATAATTTGCAAATGGATAAAGATGTAAATTATGACACAGCATGGGTTTCACAAAATGGGGGGAGTGTATAATAATGTAGAGCTTTTGCATGTGTTTGAAGTTAAGTTGTTATCAGCTATAAAATAGACTTTTATAAAGATAAGAGTTTTATGTAAGCCACATGATAACCACAAAGCAAAAACCTACAGTAAATACACAAAAGATAAAGAGAAATGACTCAGAGCATACTACCATAGAAAATAATTATACCACATGTACACCTGAAAACTCACATAACATTGTGTGTCAACTATATTTCAATAAAAAAAGAAAAAAAGAAATTCATTAAAACATGAAGGAAGGGACAAACAAAATAAAAGAAATACAAAACAACCAGAAAACAATGGACAAAATGGTAATAGTAAGTTCATATCTTTCAACAGTTACTTTAAATGTAAATGGATTAGATTCTCCAATCAAAAGACAGAATGGCTGAATGGATAAAAACAAGACCCAGCTATGTCCTGCCTACAAGAGACTCATTTCAACTTTAAAGAAAAAAAGATTTTATTTGTTTATTTATTTATTTGAAAGAGAGAGAGAGAACAGGAGCAGGAGGAGGGGCAGAGCAAGAGAGAGAGAGAGAGAATCTCAAGCAGACTCCCTGCTGAGTGCAGAGCCCAACTAAGGGCTTGATTTCAGGACCTTGAGATCATGACCTGAGCAGAAATCAAGAGTTGGATGCTCAACCAACTTAGCCACCCAGGTGCCCCTCATTTCAGCTTTAAAGACACATAGCCTGAAAGTGAAGAGATAGAAAAAGATAGTCCATGCAAATGAAAACCTAAAGAAAGCAGAGTTAACTATACTTACAACAGAAAACAGACTTTAAGTCAAAGACAGTAACAAGAGACAAAAGCCATTATATAAAGGAGTCAATTCATCAAGATGATATAACATAAGGAATATTTATGCTCCCAACATAGGAGAACTTAAATATATAAAGCAAATGTTAACAGATTGATAGGGAAAAATAGACAGCAATACAATAATAGTAGGGAACTTCAAAACCCCATTTTTAACAATGGATAGAGCATCCAGACAGAAAATCAATATGGAAACATTGGATTTATTTATTTATTTATTTATTTTTTAAAGATTTTATTTATTTATTTGAGACAGAGAGAATGAGAGAGAGAGAGAGAGCACATGAGAGGGGGGAGGGTCAGAGGGAGAAGCAGACTCCCTGCTGAGCGGGGAGCCCGATGCGGGACTCGATCCAGGGACTCCAGGATCATGACCTGAGCCGAAGGCAGTCGCTTAACCAACTGAGCCACCCAGGCGCCCTGGAAACATTGGATTTAAACTACATATTTGATCAGATGGATCTAACAGGCATTTTTAGCAGCGGAATATACAGTCTTCTCCAGCACACATGGAACATTCTCCAGGATAGATTTTGTTTTAGGCCACAAAACAAGTATTTATTTATTTATTTATTTATTTATTTTTATTTTTATTTTTTTAAAGATTTTATTTATTTATTTGAGAGAGAGAGAGAGAGAGAGAATGAGAGCCAGAGAGCACGAGAGGGAAGAGCGTCAGAGGGAGAAGCAGACTCCCTGCTGAGCAGGGAGCCAGATGCGGGACTCGATCCTGGGACTCCAGGATCATGACCTGAGCTGAAGGCAGTTGCTTAACCAACTGAGCCACCCAGGCGCCCTATTTTTTTATTTTTTTAAAGATTTTATTTACTTATTTGACAGAGAGAGACAGCAAGAGAAGGAATACAAGCAGGGGGAGTGGGAGAGGGAGAAGCAGGCTCCCTGCCGAGCAGGAAGCCCGATGCGGGGCTCAATCCCAGGTCCCTGGGATCATGACCTAAACCAAAGGCAGATGACTAACAACTGAGCCACCCAGGTGCCCCCACAAAAAAAGCCTTAATAACTTCAAGAAGATTTAAATGATGTCAAACATCTTTTTTGATAATAATGGTATAAAACTGCAAATCAATTACAAGAAGAAAACTGAATAATTAACCTAATATGTGGAGATTAAACTATATGCTACTGAATAATCCATGGGTCAAATAAACCCAAAGAGAAAAAAATATCTTGAGACAAATGAAAATGGAAATAAACTTACTAAATCTTATGGGATGCAGCAAAAGCAGTTCTAAGAAGGAAGTTCATAGTGATAAATGCCTACATTAAGAAAAAGAAAGATCTCAATTAAACAATCTAACTTTACACTTTAAGGCATTAGAAAAGGAAGCACAAATGAAGATCAAAACTAGTAGAAGGAAGAAAACAATAAAGATCACAGTGAAAATAAATAGAGACTGAAAAGACAATAGAAAATGTAAATGAAACTGAGAGTGTTTTTTTTTTGGAAAAGATAAACAAGATACACAAACTTTTATTTTTTTATTTTTATTTTTTAAAGATTTTATTTAATTGACACAGAGAGAGAGGGAGACAGAGAGAGAGGGAACACAAGCGGGGGGAGTGGGAAAGGGAGAAGCAGGCTTCCTGCTGAGCAGGGAGCCCAATGTGGGGCTCGATCCAGGATCCTGGGATCATGACTTGAGCCGAAGGCAGTCGCTTAACCAACTGAAGCACCCAGGCGCCCCAAGATACACAAACTTTTAGCTAGATTTACCAAAAAAACCCAGAAAGAGAATGCAAACAAATAAAATTACAAATAAAAGTGGAGAAGTTACAACTGATACCAAACAAATATGAAGGATCATAAAAGACTGGTATGAACAATTATATGTCAACAAATTAGACAACCTAGAAGAAATGGATAAATTCCTAGAAATATACAACCTACCAAGACTGAATCATAAAGAAATAGAAAAATCTGAAGAGATCAATTATTAGTAAGGAGATCGAATCTGTAATCAAATACCTGGGGTGCCTGGGTGGCTCAGTTAGTTGGGCGACTGCCTTCGGCTCAGGTCATGATCCTGGAGTCCTGGGATCGAGTCCCGCATCGGGCTCCCGGCTCAGCGGGGAGCCTGCTTCTCCCTCTGGCCCTCTCCCCTCTCATGCTGTTTCTCTCTCTCTCTCAAATAAATAAATAAAGATAAAAAATCTTAAAAAAAATAAAAAAAAACAAATACCTGACAATAAACAAAAGTCCAGGGTGAAATGGCTTTACTGGTGCATTCTACCAAACGTTTAAAGAAGAATAATACCAATCCTTCTCAAAGTCTTCCAAAAAATACAGGAGGAAACACTTCCCTCATTTGAGGCAGCTAGCATTACTTTGATACCAAAACCAGACAAGGGCACTGCATGAAAAGAAAATTAGAGGCATGGGGCACCCGGATGGCTAAGCTGGTTAAGCGTCTGCCTTAGGCTCAGGTCATGATCCCAGGGTCCTGAGACTGAGCCCTGCATTGGGATCCCTGCTCGGTGGGGAGCCTGGCTCTCCTCCCTCTGCCTGCCACTCTGCCTACTTGTTCTCTCTCTCTTTCTCTGTCAAATAAATAAATAAAGTCCTTAAAAAAAAAAGAAAGAAAAGAAAATTAGAGGCCAATATCACTAAAGAACATAGATGCAAAAATCCTGAACAAATACTAGCAAACCAAATTTGACAGTACATTGAAAGGATCAAACTCCATGATCAAGTGGGATTTATTCTAGAGATACAAGAATGGTTCAACATCCATAAATCAATCAATGTGATATACTACATTAATAAAAGGAAGGATAAAAATCATATGATCATCTCAATAGATGCAGGAAAAACATTTGACAAAACTCTCAATAAACTTGGTATAGAAGGTATGTACTTCATCATAATAAAGACCATTGTATCAAGCCCACAGCTAACATCACACTCAATGGTAAAAAAGCTGAAAGCTTTTCCTCTAAGATCAGACAAAATCTGCTAGAACTAATTAATGAATTCAGCAAATTTACAGGATAAAAAATCAGTATACAAAAATCAATTGCATTTTTATACATTATGATAAACTATCTGGGAGAGGAATAAAAAAATCTCATTTACGGCGCCTGGGTGGTTCAGTTGGTTGGGCGACTGCCTTCAGCTCGGGTCGTGGTCCTGGAGTCCCGGGATCGAGTCCCACATCGGGCTCCCTGCTCAGCGGGGAGTCTGCTTCTCCCTCTGACCCTCCCCCGTCTCATGCTCTCTCTCTCTATCTCATTCTCTCTCTCAAATAAATAAATAAAATCTTTAAAAAAAAAAATCTCGGGCGCCTGGGTGGCTCAGTCGTTAAGCGTCTGCCTTCGGCTCAGGTCATGATTCCAGGGTCCTGGGATCGAGTCCCACATCGGGTTCCCTGCTCAGCAGGAAGCCTGCTTCTCCCTCTCCCACTCCCCCTGCTTGCATTACTGCTCTCGCTGTGTCACTCTGTCAAATAAATAAATAAAATCTTTAAAAATAAATAAAATAAAAAAATAAAAAAAATCTCATTTACTATAGCATCAAAAATAATAAAATACTTAGGAATAATTTTTTTAAAAGATTTTATTTACTTGTCAGAAAGAGAAGGAGAGAGACAACACAAGCAAGGGGAGTGGAAGGCAGAGGGAAAGGAAGAAGCAGGCTCCCCACTGGGCAAGGAGCTGACATGAGACTCGATCCTAGGACCCCGGGATCATGACCCGAGCCAAAGGCAGATGCTTAACGGACTGAGCCACCCAGGCATCCCCACTTAGGAATAAATTTAACTAAGGAGGTAAAAGTTCTGTATGTTGAAAACTATAAGTCATTGCTGAAAAAAATGGAAGAAGACAAATAAATGGAAAGATGTTTCATGCTTATGGATTGGAAGAATTAATATTGTTCATATGTGCATACTATCCAAAGTGATCGGCAGATTAAATGTAATCTCTATCAAAAATTTTTAAAGATTTTATTTATTTATTTGAGAGAGAAGGAGAGGCAGAGGGAGAGGCAGAGGGAGAGGGAGAAACAGGCTCCTCAATGAGCAAGGAGCCCGATGTGGAGCTCGAACCCAGGACCCTGGGATCATCAACTGAGTTGAAGGCAGACGCTTAATCGACTGAGCCACCCAGGCACCCTCTATCAAATTTTCAATGACATTTTTCACAGGATTAGAAAAACAATCTTAAAGTTTATAAGAAATCACAAAAGACACTGAATAGCCAAACAACCTTGAGGAAGAAAAACAAAGCTGGAGGGATCATGCTTCCTGATTTCAAACTATATTATAAAGCTATACAGTATTGTATAGTTTTGGCATAAAAAGAGACACAATAATCAAAAGAACAGAATAGAGAGCAGAGAAAAAACCCCATGCATATGGTAAATTAATTTTTGACAAAGAAGCCAAGAATATACAATGAGAAAAGGATAGTCTCTTTAATAAATGGTGTTGGAAAAATTGGATATCAATATGCAAAGGAATGAAACTGGACCATTATCTCATATGATATACAAAAATCAACTCCAAATGTATTAAAGACTTGACCATAAGACCTGAAATCATAGAATTCCTAGGAAGAAAACATAGAGAATAAGCTCCTTGACATTGGTCTTGGCAATGAATGTTTGGATTTGACACCAAAAGCAAAAATAAGCAAGTCCACTACCTCAAATTAAAAAGCTTCTGCTCAGCAAATGAAACCATCAACAACAAAATGAAAAGGAAACCCATGAAATGGCATAAAATATTGGAAACCACATATCTGATAAGTGGTTAATATCCAAAATATAGAAGGAACTCCTAAAAAAAAGTAACTCAATTTCAAAATGGCCAAAGGACCCGAATATACATTTTTCCAAAGAAAACATACAAATATCCAACAAATACATAAAAATCTCAACATCACTAATCTTCAGGGAGATGTAAATAAAAACTTATATAACCTCACACCTGTTAGGATGGTTATTATAAAAAATACAGGAGCTAACAAATTCTATCAAGAATGTGGAGAAAAGAGGTGCCCATGTGGCTCAGATGGTTAAGCGTCTGTCTTCGGCTCGGGTCATGATCCCAGGGTCCTGGTATCGAGCTCCACATTGGGCTCCCTGCTTGGCGGGGAGCCTACTTCTCCCTCTCCCTCTCCTGTTCTCCCTGCTTGTGCTTTCTTGCTCTCTCTGTCAAATAAATAAAGTCTTAAAAAAAAAAAAAAAGAATGTGGAGAAAAGGAGGCAATTGGTTAAGTGTCCAACTTGATCTCACCTTGGGTCTTGATCTCAGGGTCGTGAGTTCAAACCCCGGTTTGGGTTCCACACTAGGCACCGGGCTCCACGCTGAAAAAAAAAAGAGAGAGAGAAGGTGGAGAAAAGGGAACCCTTATATGCTGCTGGTAGCAATATAAATCAGGATAGATGTTCATCAAGAAATTAAAAGTAGAACTACTGGGGCACCTGGCTGGCCTAGTTGGTAGAGCATGTATCTCTTAATCTTAGGGTCATGAGTTTGAGTCCCACACTGGGTGTAAAGTTTACTTTAAAAAAAAAAAAGTAGAACTTCCATATGATCCAGCTATCCCACTTCTGGATATGTATCCAAAGGAAACAAAACCATTGTTTTGAAGAGATATTTACACTCCTGTGTTCACTGAAGAATTATTCACAACAGCCAAGGTGTAGAAATAGCTTAAGTGTCCATCAATGCCTGAATGGATCAAGGAAATGTGCCATATATATATAATGGAATATTATCATCCTTAAAAAGAAGAAAATCTTGGGATTCCTGGGTGGCTTGATGTGTTTAGCATCTGACTTCAGCTCAGGTCATGATCCTGGAGTCCTGGGATCGAGTTACCCACCAGGCTCCCTGCTCAGTGAGGAGCCTACTTCTCCCTCTGCCTGCCACTCCCCGTGCTTGTACTCTCTCTCTCTGACAAATAAATAAATAAAAATATTTTAAAAAACGAAGAAGATCTTTTTATTTGCTACAACATGGATGAAGCTGGCGTTCATTATGCTAAATGAAATAAGCTAGACAGAGAAATACAAATACTACTGCATGGTATCACTTACATGTGCAATCTAAAAAAAAAAAAGTTGAACTTGTAGAACCATAGTGTGGAGAAGATGTTGCCAAGGACTACAGGGTAGGGGAAAGAGGGAGAGGTTGGTAAAAGGGTACAAACTTTCAGTTATATGATGAGTAAGCTCTGAGGATCTAAGTTATAAAATGGTGACCATGTTTGATAACACTGTATTTTATCATTGAAACTTGCTAAGAGAATAGGACTTAAATGTTTTCACCAACACACACAAAAGTAAATATGTGAGGTGACATATGTATTAATTAACTTTCTGGTGGAGGCAATCCTTTCACAATGTACATGTATATCAAATCTTCATGTTGTAAACTTTAAATGTCTTACAATTTTGTTTGTTATACATCAGTATAGCTGAGAAAAACCTGTTATTTGAACTGTGCACAAAAAATCGTGTACTTCAATGAAGTTGATTTTTACAAACCACAAAAAAAAAAATGTTTAGAGAACGGACCCCTAGGTGGCTCAGTCCATTAAGTGTCTGATTCTTGACTTTGGCTCAGGTCAGAGTCGTGAGATTGGGCCCTGCATCAGGCTTTGCGCTGGGCGTGGAGCCTGCTTAAGATTCTTAAGATTCTTTCTTTCGCTCTGCCCTTCCCTACCCCATCCCCCTGTCTAAAAAGATAAAATAAAATAAAATAAAATAAAACGCCTCTTAACTCAAAAGTGTGTTTAAAAAAAATGTTTGGAGAAGACTCTAACACACATCCATGTACACATCACCCAGGATTAATAAATGTCAAGCATTTGTCATTTGCTTTATCTGTTTTCATAGAGTGGAAATGAACTATTACCAATGAAGGTGAATTCTTAGTTCCCAGACCTATTTTCCACCCCTTCCCACTTCAAGTACATTCATAACGTTATGTGTTTCTTTTCTCTGTCTTTTCAAAAAAATGTATTAATAGACATCTTCATTTCATTGATGAAGATACCAAAGCTTTACAGGAACTGTGCATCGGTCACAGTTGTACAGTGAGTCCGTTAGCAGCACAGCCAGGATGTTTGTCTTCTGCTCCTTCCCCAGGGCTATGTTACTTAACCTGTGTTTGTGGAACTGGTATTCTAATTTATGTAATTATGAGAATGTTTATACTGTTCTTTATCCTCAGTTTTATTTATTTTTCAAAGATTCCATCCATTTATTTGAGAGAGAGAGAGACAGAGATAGTAAGAGAGAGCAAGAGCATGGAGGAGAGGGAGAAACAGGATCCTTGTTGAGGAGGGAGTCAGACGTGGAACTCGATCCCAGGACCCTGAGATAATTACCTGCGCCTAAGGCAGACACTTAACCGACTGAGCCACCCAGGTGCCCCATCCTCAGTTTTAAACATTACTGAAATGTGGCCCAAATGGAAATTTAGTGTGTCATGATGTTTCTCTAAGTGGTTTTTTTTTTTAAGATTTTATTTATTTATTTGACAGAGAGACACAGCAAGAGAGGGAACACAAGCAGGGGGAGTGGGAGAGGGAGAAGCAGGCTTCCCACTGAGCAGGGAGCCCAATGTGGGGCTCAATGTGGGGCTTGATGTGGGGCTGGATCCCAGGACCACGGGATCAGGACCTGAGCTGAAGGCAGATGCTTAACGACTGAATCACCCAGGCCCCCCTCTCTAAGTGTTTAAAATGGCCTCCTCGAAAACTTTCAAATCTAAGACTAATGTGATATCTATCAATATATATTTGATATCATTGTAATTGCAATTAAGCCAGAATACAGATATTTATGTTTTTCACTGTGCTATATAGATTACTAGATTATTTTTAAAGCAACTAATACCTTTGAATCCCTATGCTTCAAAATCCAGTTAGCTGGCTGCATTTGACTGTTTTACATTGAAGGGGTTCAGAACGTGCCATCCCAAAATATGACACTTTCACATGTTGATTATTTTGAACTGAGAGCACTTGAGAAACAGCAGATGCATGAAGGGCTCTCTACCCTTCCCCTTTCTATCTAAAAACAGGTCATAAAATTTCCCATGAGAAAGGTACCCTTTCTGTGCCAGGAAGAGAACATTATTTTTTTTTCCCTCCCAGTTTTATTGTGATATAATTGACATTTAATATTGTATGAGTTTAAGGTGTACAACATAATGATGGGATATATGTATACGTTGCTAAATGATCACCACAATAAGTTTAGTTGACATCCATCCCTTGAGATGAACATTCATATTATCAGAGATTGGGATTCAATGCTAAAATAGACATGTACAAACAAACCTACTAAAGTAACTCTTAGTTTCCCCAGTATAGTTCCTAGTCATTGCCCCACAATTTACTGTTCTTAGCAGAAGTCCCTTTGTCTTGTCACATAACTACAGTTTTTCATTTTTTGTATAAAAAGTTTATAAGCTTTTCTGTCTACAGTCTTCCTCAGGGACCCCTGGGTGGCTCAGTCAGTCAAGCATCTGCCTTCAGCTCAGATCATGATCCCGGGATCCTGTGACTGAGTCCATGTATGGGTCCTTGGTCAGCGGGGAGTCTGCTTCTCCCTCTCTCCTGCTGCTCCCCCTGCTTGCACTCTCTCTCTCTCTCTGACAAATAAATAAATAAAATCTTCAAAAAACAATAAAGTCTTCCTCAGGTCTTCATTTTCTTTCTGAAGATACTTGAATACACAAAAAAATATTAAGTACATTTGCATGCTTTTCTCCTCTTAATCTGTCTTCTGTCAGTTTAATTCATAGGCCAGCCATGGAACATACGGGGATAAGAGTTTCTCCTCTCCTACAACATATATATGAGAAAGATTCCTTGCTTTTTCTTTTGCTTTATCTTTTTTTATGGTCCGACTTCTATATTGTCCAGATTTTTCCTTCAGTTCGAATGTTTATATTTCAAAAGTTTTTTTTTTAAGATTTTATTTATTTGACAATGAGAGAGGAGCACAAGTAGGTGGAACAGTAGAGGGAGAGGGAGAAGCAGGCTCCCCGCCGATCAGGGAGCCTGATGTGGGGCTCGACACGGGGCTTGATCCCAGGACCCTGGGATCATGACCTTCATAATCTGAAGGCTGATGCTTAACAACTGAGCCACCCAGGCGCCCCTCAAAAGCTTATAGATATTGGCAGAGAAAAGAAGAGTTTAGGGGCCTTTAAGTATGTTGTAGTAATGAAGCTGATTTCCCTTTGTAATCTTTTGGGGGAAAGTCATGGAAACAATTCAAAGAAGACTACTAATTTGGTTTTCTCTAGCAGATAATTTGGCTTTTTTTTCTTCTTGAAAATAGCAATTGTTCTGATTAGAAAAATAATGAATGGGACAATTCTTCTGCTCTTTATAGAAGTAACAAAAACCAGTTGTGGACTCAGTTTAAGTTCACAATGGAGTCCAGAGGGCTTTTTTTTTTTTTTAACCCTTTAGAATTTGAAAGCTGCACCTTCATTTGCTTGTTTTAGATACATCTTCAACTCCCATTGGCTATTGACTTGCATATCACAATGGAAGCTAAGCCTGTTCCTAGAACAAAGTCCAATATTACCATTTCAGCAACATACTGTACTGTCACTGAAGCCTCATTCCAGGATGGCCGCAACTAGATTATGAATGTTACTCATCCAGTGATGCGTTCTCCTTGTCAACAGCATCTGATAATTGTGGAGATGACTACATCAGACTAGCCGTGCCACAGGGCACTGTTGTGTCACTGGTGACTAGTATGGGGTGTAGGGGTAGAAGGGACTCTTGTCTTGGTGCTGCAGAAGATGAAGAACTACACTCTCCTGTGGGGAAGCGTGACACGATAAGAATGGAGAGAGCAGAGATTCTAAAGATCCACAGCTGACACTGGAGGATACAGAATTTTACTGAATTCTCTTTGGGTTTTGGACAGCTAGTCATAGGATAATATATATAAGGATTATTAACTGAAGTACAGCCTGGGAGAGAGGCCTGAGAAATCTGCTTTGGAACATTTAATGGTGACATTTGGGTAAGGGACGTGGGTGAAGCCAGCATAGACATCTGACATGTATGGGAAGTATGGTGGCAATATCCTCATCAGCTGAGAAGGTGTGAGCATTTTGAAGAAATAATGTGGTTTATTTTATCATTGAAAGCATCAGGAATTGGCAATAGTGATCTGGGAATGGAATCAAGGTGACAGAGAATGAGAGGTAAAATCTTGGTGGGAAAATGAGAACAATCTTTCTCACATGTTTTAGCATATAAAGTACTGTTCCAGAGGAAGTTTCTTAGAGGAAAGCACTTTGTCAAAGCAAATCATTAAGAGACAAGGATGATTTGAGAAAAGATTTGAGATCTTCGAACAATCTCTTTTTAAATTATCTTTCTTATATGGCTCTGTCACCTCTACCAGACCTTTTATCAAGCCTGAGGCTCTTGTTCTTCTCATCTTTTCGCTATGTGAGTTGGTATACTGGGTCAAATTTGCTATCCAAAGGTGCCTGTGTTTTGTTTCTGATGTGCTGTGGAAGTGTATGAATGTCTTCCTTGATTTCAATCTCAAAAGCTTTATGTCTTTACGTCTGGAAAAATAGAAGTCATTATTGCTATATCTTTACAAATTACTGCAAACTTAAAAAAAGGTAATTTATATTTTCAATGTAAATCACTCCTTGAAGGGAATTTCGTCCTTTACATTTAATTTCTATAATTTAATTTGTATTAATTTTATGTCTTGCAAGCTTAACTGGGTGGCCTAAAATATTAGTATTAAGATCATCTTATTCATGCTTTTTGTGATTTTAGTAACTTTAATCACTTCTAGGATTTACATTTCCAGGGTTGAAGAGTTCTCTATTTTTGGGGGGAGGGGTGTTTCCCTCATACATTAGACTCTAGGCCTTTTGATATGAGATCTGTGAAACTTTTTCCAGAATTCTTTGTTTTCTCTTGTTGTGGATCAAGGGAAGGACAAACAAGGTATGCACATAAGCGTTCTTGAAAGCTTATGGATTTTCTCTAATCATTAACAAGAGTTTTTACAATTAAGGCAATAACCTGTTCAGAGGGTGATAAATTCATCTTAGAGCTGAACGTGAGGAAAACACTTTTATATTCCAACCAATTTTTATCCAGGTTTCACCCGGCTATCTGAAAATACAGCGCGTTCTTATGAAGCCTTTCTCAAGCTCAGGCGAAAGGCAAAAAACAATTACCATTTTGGAAAAGCGGAAAATTCCCTCTTTGTAAATCTTTTGGTTAGTGAAAAACCGAACTTTTGGATGGGGGGTTGAGGGCTTGTACTTCCTTTTCTTATAGAAATAGTATGTAACCAAACCATTCTTTGATTTCTAAGAAGTTAGAGCTCCGTTGAAACCTCAAAGGTAGAAAATCACTCACCCTGGGAAATGGACACAGTATTTAATGCTGAATTAGTTTCTGACCTGCTATTACATTAAAAACATTTTACAAATCATTCTGAATTATATGTATTCTAAGAGTGAGTGGGTTCACATTTGTTTTTGAGGAGTAGGGCATAAATCATAATACCTTAACAAGGTAATAAAAGGCAAACGCTACTGTTTTGTACAAGACTTGGCTAATGCTTTCGGATTTATTTCGAAAGCTTTCACAGACGACGCCTAGCAATATATTGGCTGTTGGCAGAAACACGATCCAGCCTAAATCCCTAAATTTTGGCTTCCGCCCAAGGTGTGTAGCCCGTATCCATAGAGACCGGAAAAAGCGTCCCCAAGCTGGGGCGGGCCCCTGACTCTTCTGATCGAAACTGCTTCCGCTCTTGGTGGGAGAAAAAAAAAAAACGAAGGGGATTTGTGTGCGCTCCCATGGAGCACTCTTTCTTTCGGTCCGTTGATGCTCAGTACTGTTTTCGTTGAGTTCCTGGCCGAACCACAACTCCCAGGATGCATCCACGTTCTAGAGCGGTCAGAAGAGCAGTTTCCGGTTTGGGCCAGTGCGCCTGCGCACAAACTGTGGTCTTATTGGTTCGAACCGCCTCGTGCGATGCGCGTCACGGCGACGTGCAGTCGTGGGGGCGGGAAGACGCGGCGGCGGCTGTCGCGGCGGCTCTAGCAGGTTTTCAGACGCGGTATCGCGGCGGCGGCAGCGGCGCGGCTCCACCGGGTCCCCTCCCTCCTCCGCTCCCCTTTCCTCCCCTTCCCCTCCGCCGTGGTTCCCGAGGAGTCCGAGACCTGCGACGAGGCGGCGACAAGCTCTGGGTGAGGGTCTTTGGAGTGTTAGCTCCGTTTCCCGGGCGAAGGGAGAGAGCCCCCGGGGTCGAGGAGGAGGTGAGGGGCTGAGGCGGAGAGTGTCCCCGGCGCGGGCCGGGGAGCGCGCGCTCGTCCCAGCCTTCAACTTGGCCTCCTTACCTGACCCGCCGCGGGGCACAGCGCGCAGTGCAGTGGCCCCAGGGGCCGACCGTGAGGGGCCTGGATCCGCTCTCCTTTCAACCGCTGTCTGTAGCGCCTGACGCCCCCCACCCGCCTCGCCCCTCCCGGCACGGGGTCCGGAGCCCTCTCTCAGCTCTTCTTTCGCGTGCACTTGCCCTTCCTTATTGCCCAGCGAGAGACTGCCCTCCCTTTCTTCATTTCCGTCTCTTTTATTAGTTCTAGGAATTTCTTTGGTGGCAGGCTTCGAATGGGTTCTGCTTGGTACTACTTTTATAGTCCCTGGGGTAGGAAGATTTTCCTTCCTTACCTTTTCTTCGGTGGCGCTCCAGGCAACCTACTTGGGATAGAACCTTGGGCCCTTGTTTCTTAAGTCTGTCACTGTTTGCTTCTTTTAAAACTGATGGTAACAGGGTTTAAGTCAATCCTAGGGGTGTCTGAGAGAGGTCGGATTGGAAACTAATAGGTAACTTCTTTTCTCCCTCTGGCTTTTGACAGTAAATATAAATGTTTGCCTCTGGAATTTGACAACTTCATGAGACGGCCCAACTGTGACTTTTGGTAGAAAGATTCAAATGTCCGACCGGAATTTTACTAGCTATGGTGACTTCAGTGCAGGTTCTTGGCATTTTTTTTTTTTTTTTTTAGTAGCATGGCCTTTTAATATTTTATTTGTAGATTCTGGATTTCTCAGCCTTCTGTTAATCCATTAGATCTCTTCCAAAACAGCCCCCCCCCAAGAAACCGTTTAAAACTTGAAGAAATCTGTTATAACATTTAAAATCATTTGATCACAAAACTCACTGAAGTGTTAAAAACAATTTCCTTCAACCCAAAGCTTTAATTTTGGAGGGGAGATCTTAAACTGTCATTTCTGAAGTTTGAAGTGTTCTCTTAACAAAGGCCACCCATTGTTTCCTTTCACCACCCTCTCACTCTCAATCTGTTAGAATTTGATAGATTTTTTCACTCCTAGTTTTTTCATTTCATAGAAATTAAGATTTTCGGGCGCCTGGGTGGCTCAGATGGTTAAGCGTCTGCCTTCGGCTCAGGTCATGATCCCAGAGTCCTGGGATCGAGTCCCGCATCGGGCTCCCTGCTCCTTGGGAGCCTGCTTCTCCCTCTGCCTCTCTCTCGCTCTCTCTCTCTCTCTGTGTCTCTCATGAATAAATAAATAAAATCTTTAAAAAAAAAAAAAGAAATTAAGATTTTCATTTGCTGACTGACAGTTTGTAACTAAAATAATTTCATCACTAGTTGGGACTTCCACTCATGTGGTGGCAGCTGCTTCGTGGTGAATTATTATGAACTTTGAAAAAAATTCAGATTGGTATAAATATGAAAGACATTTCTTTTAGCTTCTATTTGTAACTGCATATCCACCAGTATATGTTCATATCTATACTTTACAGGCTACTTAGTAGCAAATTTTCTCTTATCTGAACACTAATGATGAGATTTCCAGAGCCTAAAAGAGAGTTTGTGTTTTTCTACCCCTAGACTAATACAAATAATAAACGGATGAATCTTTTTCCACCGGTAGTATCAATTTAGCCGATGCACTGTCTTTAGTATAAATCACATCTTGTATTCCAAAATGAAAATAGTTTTATTCGTTATCTCAGGGGCCTCAAACTTTATAGCTTGTGGGGCAAGTTTTGTCTGCTTTTGTAAGTTAAGTTTTTATTGAGAGAGAGCCATTTGTATTCATTTTGGTGTTTGTGGTTGCTTTTGCAGTGCAAGGTAGAGTTGAGTAGTGGGGCCAGAGACTCATATGGCCTACAAAGCCTAAAATATTTACTATCTGGCCCGAAATTGAAAAAGTTTGCTGACTCCTACTTTATTTTATTAACAATCATGCATATGTAATGTAGAAAGTTAAAATGAGTCAGAAAAGTATAAAGAAGAAAGTTAAAATTGTCCAGAATCACACCACTCCGAGGGGTTTGTTTGTGTGATTATTACAGAATCTGTTAGCGAATGCTTTTGTATAAATGGGCTCATACTGTTAAGTTGTGGTTTGTAATCTTTTTTTTTTAATTTTATTTTTTTAAGGTAATTTCTACACCGAACGTGGGTCTTGAACTCATGACCCTGAGAGCATGGGTTGCAAGGCCTGAGCCAGCTGGGCACCCCTGTTTGTAATCTGCTTTAAAAAAACCTCAGATTATTGTTATTTGGCTACTAGAAAGGAGCTTGATGAGCCAAGTTTTCCTGATTTGTCTTACCAGTTAAGGTTAAAAAAAAAAAATCAGGAATAATAGATGCTTGATGGTAGTGGTGAACACCATTTATTGAGCACTTACTGTGTGCTAGGTAGTGTTTCAATACTTTACATGTATTAAGTTATTTAATACCTGCAGCAGCTCTGTGGATACACATACTAGTATCCATATTTAAAGATGAAACTGAGGCACAGAGAAATTAATTGCGCAAGTTCATCAGCTCGTTAATGGTGCAGTTGGGGTTTGAATCCATGCAGTCTGGCTTCAGGACCCAGGCTCCCAATATGTCACAGAGCCTCTCATTAGAGCCCTGCTCAGTGTAGGAAAGTTGAGACAGTCCAGAGTTTTTGATGTAAAGATTCGTCCTATGCCCTTCTTTCCAGTTCACTCTCTGTAGAAATCCACTGTTGTTTGATGTAGAGATTTCCAGCTCTTTGTCTGCTTATACAAAGGTTTATTCACAAATCTGTCTATACATGCAGGTTTTAAAAAAATTAATAGACTTGATTTTTTAGATCAGTTTTAGGTTTACAAAAATTTGTGTGGATAGTATAGAAGTTCCTATATCACCTACTCTCTATTTTCTGTTATTAATAGCATGCATTAATGTGGTATATTTGTTACACTTGATGAACCATTGTTACATAGTCATTAATTAAAATCTATATTTTATAATAGGCCTTCTTTTTATGTTGCAGAGTTTTGTTTTTTTTTTTTTTAAGATTTTATTTATTTATTTAGCAGAGAGACACAGCGAGAGAGGGAACCCAAGCAGGGGGAGTGGGAGAGGGAAAAGTAGGCTTCCTGCTGAGTGGGGTGCCCGATGCGGGAGATGCGGGAGATGCGGGAGATGCGGGAGATGCGGGAGATGCGGGACTCCGTCCCAGGACCCTGGGGTCATGACCTGAGCCACCCAGGCGCCCCGCAGAATTGTTTTTTAAAAAGGGATCCAACCAGTCACAGTGGTGTGCTTTTTTTGGGTGGTTTTTAAAATATAGTGTGTCTGGACTTTTTTTTTTTAAAGATTTTATTTATTTATTTGACAGACACAGCAAGAGAGGTAACCCAAGCAGGGGGAGTGAGCTAGGGAGAAGCAGGCTTCCCGCCGAGCAGGGAGCAGGGAGCCTGATGCAGGGCCAGATTCCAGGACCCAGGCGCCCCTGTTTCTGGACTTTTTAATGCCAAAAAAAAAAATACTGTTAATTCACTAATTTTCAGATTAATAACACAAATTTAACAGTCGTGTGGAATGGAAAAGTTGTTAGGAAGTTATTTGATTCTTTTTTACTTTTTCATAAGTTTATATAGTAGGGCCAGTTGCTTTTCTTGGAAGGACTGCTTATTTTTTGACTGGACATTCTGGCTCCTTGAAGCTGTTCAGTTTCTTGGAATTTTTCTTGCTGTTCTTTATTGGAAGAGTGATGAACATCAACCTAGTTACTACCATTAACATCCTCCTCATCGAGACAGATACTTCCCCACCCATCTTTTTTGTTCTTAGCATTCTCTTCCTCTTTCTCAATCTCTAGCACTTCCATTCCTAGAATGTAAACTTCAGCATCTAATTTTCCGTATTTTTGTACTCTTGATTTTATCTAGTCTTAACCCTGGAATTTCTTAATCTGAGGGATTTAGTGTTTGGAAGAACTGAGTCAAAGTTCTGGCAGACATTGTCACTTTCTTAACGTTGTGTGTTTTATACTGGGCCAGGCCTTAAGGAAGTTCTTAAGTCATTAAACTGTTACCTCTTTCATAGAATCTTTTTCATTGATTCCTACTGTCATGATTTCCCCAGAGTTCTTGTCCATAACAAAATGGGTGGCCATAATCATGAATGACTGAATGATCTCTGGGACTGTACCAGGTGATGAGATGTTTGTGTGTTTATGCACCAAACAGAAGGATCTTACTAATTCTCTTTGGTGCTGCTGTAGAAACCTTTGCACAAAGGGATAGAAGTTAGAAAACGCTCATAAATTCCCACGTCTAGAGATAAGTTTCTAGAGCATCATATTCACTTCAGATATCTCTTTAGAGCTCTTCAGCTGCAGTAGTAGTTTTTCTGCAAAATCTTGGAGAATCATGAATCAGATGGATAACAGAAGTTAAACACCTGTTTTGTTTTTTTTGTTTGTTTGTTTCTGAGCACTTTCATAACCTTTTCGACCTTTACTTGTGTTTGGAGCCTCTTTTCCCTGTGGCATGCTGCACTAACATTCTTAGTTGCTGTCTTGTTTCTCTTGTTCATCTTTTCCTAGGGAGAAGGTCAGGGCAGCAACTAATACTTGGGTGACCTCAGAGAAGCGTGAATTGCGATAACATTGACAGTCATTGGCATCATTTCAGATGTTTCTTCTGAAGAGTTCAGTCATCACTTTCAAAGATATCTTGGCTGCAGTTGCATTGCTGTCTCTTAACATGCACATGAAATTCTGTAATACTTTATTCATTTTATTCTTGTATTTTGCACTTTTATTCTAATGAGTCACAAAATGAGTGTATTGCTTGTATGGCAATGTAGAAGTTCAAAGAAGAGCAATAGCAAACTTTTTTTTTTTTTTGAGCAATAGCAAACTTGAGGGATTGATGAGATTCTTCTCCCAGAGATCAAAGCTTTGCAAAATGTTATTGGAAGATCTACATTCAAGACAGTGTAATTGTAGGAGAGCAGCTCTTTCAGCTCTTGAGGAAAGTTGTCTAGCTGTTTTGGGTAGCAGTGACCATAAACATCACCAGCTTTGCCAGTTTTTTGCTAGGTTTATTTGGTTGCAATTTGAAAATCTCCACTTGGATTTGTAGTGAATATTCTAATGCTGTAGAAACTCTCAGCATAGGCAGAGGGTCCACTTTATTAATTCTGTAACTGCTGCAGGTTGCTGGGCAGCTAGTGTTTGTTTCTGCTGGACGTGATGGGTGCATATTGGCTGGCGATAAGCAGCTCTCAGAAAACCTACACCTGACACTAGCCAACCCTTCTCAGCTGTGGCTTGGAATCATGCTTCTGGGTGTGACTAGAAATAGCCTTGGAGCTCGGCAGGTGGCGCCATCTTGGCTCATAGTAGTGTGCTTTAAAAATTAATATTCACAGTAGATTCCCACATCAGTACATCTGCATCTACTCTGTTCTTTTAAGTAGTTCTTTAGTATTTTATTAAATGGGTGAGTCATAATAGTGTTTCTGTTACTGGATATTTAGATTGTTTTATTGTATTATGTACATACACATTGTATGTACAATTGTTGATGCTAATGACTCTGTAGGATAACTTTCTAAGAGTCTGGTTACTGAGTTGAAGGAAGTACATGTTTTTTATTATTTTTTTTACATTTTTATTTAAATTTTAGTTAGTTAACATACAACGCAGCATGGGTTTCATTTTGATATGTGTTACCAGAATGCCATCCGGAAAGGTCACAGCAATGTAAACGCTCGCCACAAATGTGGCCGAGGTCTAGTTTCTCCATGCCATTGCCAACTTTTTAAAAAAATCTTTATCTAATTATCAGTTAAATGTTCCTTGCAGTGTATTATGTCTCTCTCACTGGGAGATGTGTTTCGTTGTGATGGCATTCTTTTGAAGTTGATTTAGAATTATTTTAGATGGAGCTTACATTCTGTAGTTCTTCTAGTACTTTTTAAAGATCTGTTCATCTATTTAGATTCCCTACCCAGCCCTTGAAAGCAGTATGATTTTGCCACGCCTGTTAAAAGAGTCTGAGGGATGGCCCAGTAGACTATATATTTTTTGAGAGTAAGGAGAGTGTAGTTTTCTTTATATTGAACAGCAATCCTGGCATATAGCAAGTGGGGAGTAAATGGTCTTTTTAAAACCTAAATTGGATTATGCTCTTGTGCTGAGTGAAGTGCTTTAATTTTGTTAAAAATAACCTTTTCAAAGTCTTTGTGAAATATAAACTTGAAAAATTACAGCATAAAATTGTCATCTTGGGTGTGTTGTCTGTTTCATCCTTTAATTCTAAAATGAGGTAAATAAGGAATATCCTAGGACCTGTTTGCTAGGAATAATTAACCTATTTAACATGTAACATATGGTATTCAGTTTTGGAAGTTAAGGAATGGATTGAATAGGGGATTTGTTTCATGTAACCCATGGTTTTGATTTTTCTGTATTGCAGTATACCATGTGTTAGAGGGGATGTATGCTGGCTAAATGATTTTATAGCCTGGCTTAATTAGACATAACAGTCCAGAGAGAAGGAAAAATGAAGCTAAATTCTGGAAAGTGCCAGAATATCTTCAGGCATAGGGACAATACCTGTTGGAAAGGACATTAAGTTTTTAATGGAAAAGCGCAGAAAAATAGAATTTTTTTATAGCTGATTTATAGTATTACACGTTCTTATTAAAATTTTTTAAAGATTTTATTCATTTGAGATGCAGAGATAGAGAGAGCATGAGCAGGGGAAGTGGCAGAGAGAGAGGGAGAAGCAGGCTTCCCACTGAGCCAGGAGCCGGATGTGGGGCTCAATCCCAGGACCTTGGGATCACGACCTGAGCCGAAGGCAGACGCTTAACCATCTGAGCCACCCAGGTGCTCCATATTCGTTTTTTTAAAACAAATTTTATCTTTCTATTTTAAAAATTTTGTTTTAGAGACAGAGCAAGCATGCAAGCATGGGGGGGCAGAGGGAGAGGGGAAACAGACTCCCCACTGAGCAGGGAGCCCGACGCGGGGCTAGGACCCTGAGATTGTGACCTGAGCCGAAGGCAGATGCTTAACCGACAGCCACCCAGACACCCCAGTATTACATATTCATATTGGATTTATGTATTTTCTGCAGTATCCTTGTACTAGAAAACAAAGCATATAAAGCATATGGTCTTTTTTTTGTTTTAAAGATTTTATTTGTTTGACAGAGAGAGACTCAGTGAGAGAGGGAACACAAGCAGGGGGAGTGGGAGAGGGAGAAGCAGGCTTCCCACGGAGCAGGGAGCCCGATGCGGGGCTCGATCCCAGGACCCTGGGATCACGACCCGAGCCGAAGGCAGACATTTAACAACTGAGCCACCCAGGTGCCCCTATAAAGCATATAAAGAAACAAACTTACCTTATTAAATTTTGGCCATCTAGGCCTTTTGTTTGCATTTCTTTGTTAGTATATTAGCTAATTATTTTTCTCTGGCAGCATATTCACTTTAATCCTGTATGCCCTGAAATCTTAGTTTAGTGAGCATATTATGTATAATTGTATCTATACACTCATTCCTTTGATCATGGAAGAAGGGGGTGTGGTGAAAACTCTTTAGCATGGTGGAACATGCAGGTTACTTCTTATTTGCTTGGAATTTATTTATATCCTGTGTCATCCAGAAGTGTAACAAAATATAAGGAGGAAAGGAGGAAAAGAAAGAAGCATAATTCAATGACTAAGAATAAAATTTGGATTTGAGTTTTCTTGGCAGCAAAGGTAAAGATGGAAATATGGTAAAATACAGAGCACTAAACTGGGAGGAGGAACAAGACCCAATTTTCCAGGGGTAAATCTTTTCTTGACAGATTTTAAAGAACTGTTCAAGTTGGGAAGTACATAAAAGCTGTTTTTGTTTTGTTTGTTTTTGCTGGAGGCCTTAGATAAAGGGTGAGGACTAATCATTAACATTTCAAGCCAGTGAAAGAAATTTTGCATGGGGGTTTGGTTTGAGTTCAGGCTGTGGATGTGTTTTATTTGGGTAATAGGTTTTTTTCCTTAAAATATTTCAAACATTCAGGAGACTCCAGAGACCAATATAATTAACATTCACATATCCACCTTTATCACATCTTAACATTTTCTCATACTTTCCATTTTATTTTTATTTTTATTTTTTTTTAAAGATTTTATTTATTTATTTGAGAGAGAGAGAATGAGAGATAGCACGAGAGGGAAGAGGGTCAGAGGGAGAAGCAGACTCCCCGCTGAGCAGGGAGCCCGATGCGGGACTCGATCCCGGGACTCCAGGATCATGACCCGAGCCGAAGGCAGTCGCTTAACCAACTGAGCCACCCAGGCGCCCTCCATTTTTTTTTTTTAGAAAAAATTGGACATATACTTGAAGCACCTTCTTGGATTGCATTTCACTTTGTTTCCAGAACTAAACACTATCGTGAATTTGGTGTTGATCATTGCTAATGCCTGATTTATGTAATAGAAATACATTCATAAGCAAATCATAATATTGTTTTGCATATTTTCAAACTTGATGTAAACAATATTCTACCTATTCTGTAACTTGTTTTTTTTTGAAACACGTATTTTTGATTCATATGAAATTCCTGATACATTACCATTTTTGACCTACAAAAGTGACAGTTTCATATGGTTCAAACTAATTATACGGATCACTTTTATCTGGGGTACAGTTACATTAAAATACAGGTGTTTTTAATTTATCATCATGTTGGTAGGTATTTAGGTGGTTTCCAATTTTTTCTCTTAAAAAACAATGCTACATTGAACATTCCTGATTAGGAATCCCTGTGCACATATTTAAGATCTGTGGCAAGTTTTTTATACTGCATGTTGGAAGCCATTAATGAATGGGTTGTGAAATCAGTTTAGGAATTAAAATAGGATAGAAAGTATCAGTTTGTATTGCAGGCAGTATGGATAAAATGTTTTGTGAAATTGCCACGTATGTGGCTACTAACTTTGTTTTTTGTAAGTTTATTTATTTTTAAGTAATCTCTGCACCCAACATGGGGCTTGAACTCACGACTCCAAGAATCCGGAGTCACACGCTGTTCTAAGTCAGTCAGGCCCCCTATGATTGATTACTAAGTGTGAAATGAAATTCTGTAGTGAAAATTACCCAGAGGTGAAGTTAATGGGTTAGAGGTTATAGATATTATGAGAACTTTTAACTGATATTGCCAAATTACCCTCCAAAATTGTGTCACTTTGTTTTAGCAAGAGAGTATGAGAATCTGCTGTTTCTAAATCCTGTGATCCATGGCATTGTCAGAATTTTTACATGTTTACAAATCAGATGAGGTTTAAGATGATATCACATCATCTTAATTTTTTTTTAAGATTTTATTTATTTATTTGAGAGAATAGAGAGAGAGAGAATGAGAGAGAGAGAGAGAGAGAGCATGAGAGAGGGGAGGGTCAGAGGGAGAAGCAGACTCCCCGCTGAGCAGGGAGCCCGATGCGGGACTTGATCCCGGGACTCCAGGATCATGACCTGAGCCGAAGGCAGTCGCCTAACCAACTGAGCCACCCAGGTGCCCCCATCATCTTAATTTTTAATTAAGATTTTTCTTGAGTAATTATGAAATTGAGCATTTTTTCTTTTTTTTTTAAAGATTTTATTTATTTGACAGGGGGAGAGAGAGAGAGAGAGAGAGAGTGCACACAAGCAGGAGGAGTGGCAGAGGCAGAGGCAGAAGCAGGCTCCCCGCAGAGCAGGGGGAGCCTGATTTGGGACTTGATCCCAGGACCCCGGGATCATGACCTGAGCTGAAGGCATTCGCTTAACGAACTGAGCCACCCAGGCACCCAGAATTGAGCATTTTTTCAAATGTTGAGTGAGTGTTCAGGTTTCCATTTCTTGAATTGACTATCTGCTACAGCTCCCCCCCACCATGCCCATTGCTTTTTTATCTTTTTTTTTTAGAGAGAGAGGTAGAGAGTGTGCATGTTTGTGCTGCCAGCAGGGCAGGGATGAGGGTGTGGGAGTCTGTGGGGGGGGGGAAGGGAGAGAGAGAGAGAATCCCAAGCAGGCTTCACACCAAGCGCAGAGCCCCACATGGGCCCGATCTCATAACCGTGAGATCATGACCTGAGCCCAAATCCAGTCAGATGCCTAACCAACTGAGCCACCTAGGCACCCTTGCTTTGTGTTTTTAAATTGATTTTAGGAGTTTATTACATGTTTTGGTTATGTCTGTTAAGTGAATTGCAAATATTTTCTTCTAGTGTATGTTGTGTATCAGTTAACTTTTCATATGATTTTGTTGAATAGAAGTGATTATTAAATCTATCACTATTTTCCTTACTCATTTGTGTCTTTTGTGTCTTAAGAAATCTACTCCATACCCCAAGGTCATTAAGCGTCTCCCATATTTTTTTCAAAAAGTTTTTGAAGGGGGGGTGCCTGGGTGGCTCATTTGGTTAAGCATCTGACTCTTGGTTTCGGCTCAGGTCATGATCTTGAGGTTGTGGGCTAGAGCCCCCACGTTGGGCTCTTTGCTCAGTGCAGGGTCTGCCTCAGATTCTCTCTTGTGTAAGTAAGTAAAATCTTTAAGAAAAAATAAAAAAAAAAAGTTTTTTTTTTTTTTTACATTTAGGTTTTGATTCTGCCTGGAAGAAAAATTTTCTTTTGTGTATGATGGTGAGGCAGGGATCTAATTTAATTTTTTATATGCGTAGCCAGTTACGACAGCACTGTTTAACAGAGTGTGTTTTAAAATTTGAATTGTTAATCTTTTAAGCAGTTTTTGGTTCAACACAGTAACAGCCTTTTTGTCTTTCCTCAGGCTGCTTCACATGTTAAAGTTTGTGACTTCTGCGCAAGAGTAATGTGATCGGGTGATTGTTTGATTCAGAAATATATCTTAGAGGAGCAGACAGATACAGAGCACATTTTGTAGATCTCACCCAAATGTCATTTCTCTCAATCGCTTTTGTAATAGAAGCTGGGTTGCAGATAGTTTGAGGCTACACTTTGGTGAGGAAACAGTTTGCTGGTTTTTTGTATTGCTGGTTAACATCTTTGGAACTTTGGACTTTGGAAACTAGATAAGCAGGTGTTCGATTGATTTTTTTTTTTTAAGATTTTATTTATTTATTAGAGAGAGCATGAGCAGGGAGGAGAGGGAGAAGCAGGCTCCCTCCTGAGCAGGGAGCCCAACGTGGGGCTTGATCCCAGGATCCTGGGATCATGACCTGAGCCAAAGGCAGATACTTAACCAGCTGAGCCACCCATGTACCCCTCAATTGACATCTTGTTACTTGAACCTTCAGAATACAGTTGACCCTTGAACAACACGGGTTTGAACTGTGCAGGTCTACTTATACACAGATTTTTTACAGTACAGTACTTTAAGTGTATTTTATGATTTTCTTAAAAAGCTTCTCTAGCTTAACTTTATATTATAATACAGTATATATAGAGTGCCTGGGTGGCTCAGTTGGTTAAGCATCTGCCTTTGGCTCAGATCGGGGTCCTGGGATGGAGCCCTTATCGGGCTCCCTGCTCAGCAGAGGGGGTCTGCTTCTTTTCTCTCTGCCCCTGCTCCTGCTTGTGTTCTCTCCCCCTCCCACCTGAAATAAATAAATCTTTTATAAAAATACAGTATATATAATATATGTAAGTCCAGTGTCTTCCCTCCATCTCTTTGTTTTTTAAATCCTTAGAACTTGACTTTATATTTTGGGGATTTGATAAAATAAATTCAGATTTTTACTGAGGACTAAAAATTTTTTTTTTGTCATGTTTATGGTATTTATCAGCTTTTTACAAAGTCAAATTTATTGAGTATAGTTTACACTCAGTAAAATTCACCCTTTTTTTTATTTATTTTTTTAAAGTATTTTTATTTTTTTATTTTTTTAAATTTTTTTATTGTTATGTTAATCACCATATATTACATTATTAGTTTTTGGTGCAGTGTTCCATGATTCATTGTTTGTTCATAACACCCAGTGCTCCATGCAGAACGTGCCCTCCTCAATACCCATCACCAGGCTAACCCATCCCCCTCCCCCCAAAATTCACCCTTTTTTAGATGTCCAGTTCTGTGAGTTTTTACAAACATTACTGAAGGATTTTTAAGTGGCCAAAGTGGACTTGATAACTAGTGGAAAGGCCTAACGTAGCAGCTCAGCACATAACAATTTGGCATCTGTTCATCACTTTGGAAATCTTTATAGGAAGATCTGCATTAGGCATAACAAGAGACCAGTTGTGTGGTCAGCTCCACTGGCTTTTCCCACAACTCTGCTTCATGTGATGATACTTGTCTGTTTTTTCCTTAGGAAAGTTTGTCAGTGTGATGTGGCAGTTAGAACAGGTTCCATGTGATTTTACTTAAAAGTTGGCCTACATGCTAGGGGAAAAAAATAGTGTAAATGATACAGATGTTGCCTGTGTTTGTATATCCAATAATTTTTTAAAGATTTATTTATTTATTTGAGAGAGCGAGAATGAGAGAGAGAGAGAGCACATGAGAGGGGGGAGGGTCAGAGGGAGAAGCAGATTCCCTGCTTAGCAGGGAGCCCGATGTGGGACTCGATCCCGGGACTCCAGGATCATGACCTGAGCCGAAGGCAGTCGCTTAACCAACTGAGCCACCCAGGCGCATTATCCAATATAATTTTTTAAAACCAAACTGATTTGACGTGTTTTTTTGTGTTTTTAGCAGTTAAGATGTTATGAACATGAAGGCTTGAGAAAAATTGAGGTGTTGCCTCTTAGTTATCAACTGTATCATTTTCTTAAGGGCTGTATCAGTAACATATGTTGGGAACTTTGCCCATTTTATCAGGTTTTTTTTTTTCAGTTTTGTTTTATTGACATTTTTCTACTCAGAAGTGTTCTGAGTGTTTGGGGAAGAATTCCAATTTTAATCAATTGCTTTATTGCCTCCAATATGTAGCAAGGCTCTATGTTCTACCCCATTTTTTGACTGTTTCATATTTTCAACATTGTTGTAAAGTATGATCTGTTATCAGTGTTGAAACTCCTGTATTTGGCATTTAAGTAGTATTGTGCATTTATTTGAGTACAGCTTACAGTTCACAGAAACAGGGTTGTGAATAAGAGCATTGACTTGGGTGTTAGGCAGAGTAGGTTGATTAGGTAGATTAGTTTGCCACTTATAAATATAGTTAACTCAGGCAAATTATTTATAACTTCCCTGGATGTTTTGTCATTTCTAAAATGTAGGAAATAATTTTACATGTCTCCCAGGATTATTGTAAAGATTAAAGAGGGAATTCACGGGAAATGTTCTTTGCATATAGTAAGTACTCAGTGCATGTTAGCTGTTCTCCTCCTCCACACCCACCAAAGGTTTTTGAGCTCCTACTTTGCGTCCAAACCGTCCTTGGTGTTGTGATCCAAAAATGGATTCTAAAGGCTTCCTGACCCTAAGAAGTTTCACTGTTCAAGAGGGGAAGACAGGCATGTAAACAGATAAATGCAGTAAATTGTGACAGGTACAGTAATAAAAACATTAATAAGTGAGAAGAATAAAGGAGTCAGTGTCAGGAGCCTGGGGAAGTCAGGGCAATTATTTTCTGCCTCTGAACTCTTACAAAGTGTGAGTAGTAATTCCCCATTCATTTATTTGGCTAATACCTTATTGAATATAGCTACTGTGTGCCAGTTGCTATTTTAGGTGCTGGGAATATAGGAGTAAAGAAGGCAATGTCTCTTTCAGAAGCTTTCATTCTAGTGGAAAAGACCAGTAGTAAACAAAGAAAAAAAATCGTGGACAAAGAGATTTAAAAGGTCATGTGATAAGGAGTGAGTTGAGTTAGGTGCTTTAGATTGTGTCGACGGAGGAGGATTCTTTGAGTAGATAACCTTGAAGTTGAGATCGGCCTGTGGAGAGGGAGCCTGTAGTGGGTGATTATCAGAGGGATGAGCATTCCAGGCTTTGGGAAACCAGGTGACATAAAGCCATTGAGCTTTTGGAGTGTTAGGAGGAGCAGACAGGTCAGTGTGCCTGGAATGTAGTGTGCAAGGGTGAGAGTGGTATAAGATGAGGCCAGAGGAAGGGTTAAGTTATTTAAGTTTTGTAAGCCAGAGTGAGGGTTTTCTAGTTATAAAAGAGAAAGTTATTGGAGGGCTCAAAGCAAGCGAGTACCTTTCGATAAAGATCACTGTGACTGCTGTGTGGGGACTGGATTCTGGATTCTGAGGATAAGGAGTTGGGGTAATTGGGTAACAAAGATGAAACCAAGGAGACCTTTGTAGGCTATTGTATTTAGGACAGGTGAGAGAGATCTTATTTTTTGGCTTGAACCAGAAAGTATAATAGTGGAGAGAAATGGGTAGATTTGGGCCCTGTTTTGAAGACTGAATTAGTAGGACTTCCTGACTGAATTATGACCAGTGAGAGAAATCCTAGAACTTAAGCAATTAGAAGATTGATAGTGCAGTTTACTGAAATGGGTAAGTCTGGAGGGGAGAAGAGGTTTTGTGGGAAATCATGGGTTCTGTTTGGTTAAGTTTGAGGTGCCAATTAGATAGCCATGTAGAGGTGTAGAGATTTTTATACTTGGTGATGGGTTATAATAATTATAGGTTATGGAGTTAAGTGAGAGATAAATATTTGGCAATCACTGACTTGTATCTGCTAGATTTGGTGAGAAAGATTTCAGTGATGACCTTGTTAAGTGTGGCCTCTGGGAATAGAAGATAGGTCGTAGAGAGGTATCAGGTGAGGGATGGAGTGAGAACGTGAGGTTAGCGAATGAGGACGGCAACCATAGACTCCTCTTTGAGAAATTTTCTGGTGGAAGGGAAGCAGAAGAATAGTTGTATCTATAAATAAGGCCTAGACTTGAGTCTTGTTTTTATATTTGCCTGGATGCAGTTATTATTTGAGTGCATTCTAGAGATTAAGTTACTTTATGTACCTTATCCAGTCATCTCTATAGTATTGAGGTAAATGGTATTTTTCCTCTTGTATCATGAGAGATTTTAGTCTAGGAAAGTTAAATGACAGTTCAGGAATTTACAAGACAGTGGAACCTGTATTTGTACTCACTTTTTTATCTCATACAGAGTACTTTTCGATATACCAAAATGCCCTTTAAACTTTTATGACTTTGGTTAAGTCCCGTCTACCTTAGAGTTTTTGAAAAGACTACAAGATGAGAGATGTGAAAATTCTTTTTAAGCTGTAAATTGTCACAGAATCCTTGGGAGAATCTTTACTTTTCTTGATTTCCTCTTTTGTAAAATGAGAAACTTCTGTAGGTAACAGAATACAAATCATGTAGCTAATTGTTATTTAAAACAAAAAAACATTCATTATAGTTGTTAATAAGATTATACAAAGAACAGTTCAGAAATTTAGCAGAAACTTTATTATAGGAATGCTCTTTGATGCTTAAATACTAATGTGTTATAGGTGTATGTTACATATCACATGGTAATAATTGTAATTATGTAAACATTTTATTAATATTGTATCTAATTTTGAGATTTAAAAAAACTAAATTTTTAAAAAACTTTAATAAAAAAATTTTTTTTAATTTTGAGCTTCTTATGCAAGATAGGATATGAAAAGATTGTGTAGACTCTAGTAAAGTCTCTAGGAAATGATCACAACTTAGAAAATGGATCCTTTATGGAAAAGTTTAATGAATAAGAATTACTATTTTTTTTCAGATTTTATTTTTAAGCAATCTGTACACCCGGTGTTGGGCTTGAACTTAATAACACCAAGATCAACCAAGTGAGCCAGCCAGGCGCCCCTGAATAAGAATTATTTAACCTGGATTAGTCAAAGTTGAATTAATAATAAGGATTTGCAGCAAAGTGTTGGATACTACCATTGTGGAGAACAAAAATAGATGATGTCTTTTGACGTTCACTGTAAATACAATTGACTTCTAGACCTTAAGGACTATCAGACATTTAAAGAAACCCTTGTAGGAGATCCCCATCCGTGGACACGTTTTAAGAATGTATTGAGGGCGCCTGAGTGGCTCAGTTGGTTAAGTGACTGCCTTTGGCTCAGGTCATGATCCTGGAGTCCTGGGATCGAGTCCCGCATTGGACTCCCTGCTCGGTGGGGAGTCTGCTTCTCCCTTGGACCCTCCCCCCTCTCATGCTCTCTCTCTCTCTCTCTCATGCTCTCTCAAATAAATAAATAAAATCTTAAAAAAAAAAAGAATGTATTGAATGATTTTTACTTGGTAATATAAAGAATTGAAACCATCGTATATTTTGAAATCTTGTATTTTGTTTGATTCTTTGTATTGCTTAATGAAAGAAGATTAGATATTGGTTATTTATTGTATTTCCATACTTTTCCAGTTTATCATACGATTAGGAGCTAGGGCCTCAGCCATTTATTTTGTTTTATTTTATTTTTTTATTTTATTATATATATATATTTTAAAGATTTTATTTGAGAGTGAGAATGAGATAGAGCATGAGAGTGGGGAGGGTCAGAGGGAGAAGCAGACTCCCTGCTGAGCAGGGAGCTGGATGCGGGACTTGATCCCGGGACTCCAGGATCATGACCTGAGCCGAATGCAGTCGCTTAACCAACTGAGCCACCCAGGCGCCCGATTTTATTTTATTTTTTTTAAAGATTTTATTTATTTATTTATTTGACAGAGAGAGAGAGACAGTGAGAGAGGAAACACAAGCAGGGGGAGTGGGAGAGGGAGAAATAGGCATCCCACTGAGCAGGGATCCTGATGTGGGGCTCGATCCCAGGACCCTGGGATCATGACCTGAGCCGAAGGCAGATGCTTAATGACTGAGCCACCCATGCACCCCATCAGCCATTTATTTTTAAAAGTTAAATTTATACTTAGCTAATTCTTCCTTATACTGTGGGTACCCCATCTTCCAAATAAAAAATGGCAAGGGGAAATGCAGAAATTGAGGATGAAATAATATTAAAGTGGCTTTTTTTTTTCTGAGTTATTAGACTTGTGCATTTGTCTACTGAGATATCATAAAGACAACTCAAAACGAACGGGTCCTAAATCAAACTCATGATCATTATCCTAGAAAGCTGGCCTTCCATTTACATTTTTTTTCCACTTCCATTTCTTTTTTTAAAAAATTTTTTATTGCTATGTTAATCACCATACATTACATCATTAGTTTTTGATGTGTTCCATGATTCATTGTTTGTGCATAACACCCACTGCTCCACGCAGAATGTGCCCTCTTTAATACCCATCACCAGGCTAACCCATCCCCCCACGCCCCTCCCCTCTAGAACCCTCAGTTTGTTTTTCAGAGTCCATCGTCTCTCATGGTTCGTCTCCCCCTCCGACTTACTCCCCTTCATTCTTCCCTTCTGCTATCTTCTTTTTTTTTTTCCTTAACATATATTGCATTATTTGTTTCAGAAGTACAGATCTGTGATTCAACAGTTTAAAGTGGCTTTTTAATGCTTATTAGTGTTTGTTGTGATCAGAAACTTCAGAATTTTCAAGTATGACTACCAGTACTGGGTGTGTGGTATTTGGCTAGGTCTTCTCACTAGTGGTCCTAGTCTGTCACCAACCTCACAAGGCATGATTTAAATTAATTCTTGGTGCTTTGCCTCTGTTAGCCTATTCTTAACCTATAACTCTTTACAGGTTTTCCTGTCTGCTATGGACCTTTGAGGTTGTTAACAATTAGGATATTAAATTTTCACATTCTGAGGGCCAGTAGTGCAATGTCTCTTTGTATTAGTTGGGACACGGTGAGTAGGATGTGATAGTTGAAATCTAGTGACATCACTTTCTAGTTTTGGTTTGTTTGTTTTTGGTGCAAAATGGTGGTTTTATTAAAGCATGGGGGCAGGAGCCCATCACTTTCTAGTTCTATAATTAAATTATTCAGTGGTAGAGGACGGGCTGCAAAATATGTTCTAGGGTTTTGTTGGCTTTCTCTAAGGTGAAAGTAGCCAATTTCACAGTGACTTGAAAGTTGTATACGGAAACAATTCTAGTGTGGTCTGTCATTCTGTATTGAGGTATGCCTTTGAAGTTCGTGCATGGTTAATGAGATTTCTGATAGCAAGTTCATGCGTTTCCTTCATTGGAAACCTGAGTGGTACAAAATGTTCTACATGGAAGTAGTGGTATCTTGTATCCCTCATTACCTCTTTCTGACTTCAATGTGAAGTGAAATATAGTGGATACAAATCTGAACAACTAGTGGAATGGGATTATTTTTTTAGGATGTAATAGTTTATTTCATCAGTGGGACCAGCAAGGATAGTAAACGTACCAGATTTTCTTTTGAACATTAGCTTTTTTTTTCTTTTTTAATCACTGTCAATCAAAACACTAGATGTATGTTCCATGACTGGCTTAAGTCCTTACAGAATTGGGATGGGAGATTTCTCTCATATTAACTGGCAAGGAAAGTGGTTGATCCTTAGTATGAATACTTAAGGGACACCTGGGTGGCTCAGTCAGGCAGGCATCTGCCTTTGGCTCAGGTCATGATCCCAGGGTCCTGGGATCGAGCCCTGAGTCAGGCTCCCTGTTCAGCGGGGAGCCTGCTTCTCCCTTTCCCTCTCCCTCTCCTTCTGCCTGCTGCTCCTCCTGCTTGTGCTCTCTCACTCTCACCGTCAAATAAATAGATAAGTTCTTAAAAAAAAAAGAAAAGGTACGGTGATGGGGGTAGGGGTCACCTGGATACTAGAATGTTGTTTCTTGCTGGTTACACGCTTTTATACTTTGTGTTCTTTGTGAACTTTGCTTTCTTGAATGTATTTTTTATATCAAAAGTTTATTAGACAAAGAGGCAGTGTAGTACTGTAGTATATTTTCCTGAATTGTAGCCTTGATTATCATACCTCACAGTTCTTAAAACTTTAATTTGTTACCTTTTTCTTTATTTTGTAAGCTGTGAACTTTATGGGCTCTAAGCTGAGCATGCTTTTTGAAATGTATTTCTGTTTTCTTTATTCATCCAGTTTTTTTTTTTAAGATTTTGCTTATTTTTGATAGAGAGAGTGTACAAGCAGGGGGGAAGCAGCAGGCAGAGGGAGAGGGAGAAGTAGGCTCCCTGCTCAGCAGGGAGCCTGATATGGGGCTCGATCCCAGGACTGCGGGATCATGACCCGAGCTGAAGACAGAAGAGCTGAAGGCAGATGCCTCACCGTCTTAGCTACCCAGGCGCCCCTATTCATCCAGTTTTTTTAAAGAAGATTTTATTTATTTATTTGACAGAGAGAGACACAGTGAGAGAGGAAACACACGCGGGGGAGTGGGAGAGGGAGAAGCAGGCTTCCCGCAGAGCGGGGAGCCCGATGCGAGGCTCGATCCCAGGACATTGGGATCATGACCCGAGCCGAAGGCAGATGCCTAATGACTGGAGCCACCCGGGAGCCCCAAAAGTAAAAATTTTTTTAAATGTCAAATTACCATTAAAAATTGGATGAAGAGGGGGGCGCCTGGGTGGCTCAGTCGTTAGGCGCCTGCCTTCGGCTCAGGTCATGATCCCAACGTCCTGGGATCGAGCCCTGCATCGGGCTCCCCGCTCTGCGGGAAGCCTGCTTCTCCCTCTCCCACTCCCCCGCGTGTGTTTCCTCTCTCCTGCCTCTCTCTCTCTCTCTCTCTCTCAAATGAATAAATAAAATCTTAAAAAAATATTTTTTTTATTTTTCATTTATTCCCCAAATAAGGATCAATGAATTGAGCTTTTCTTTGCTGATATTAATCATTTATTAATAAAGGTACAGGAGTAGCATAGGTTAAGAATACCAGGAGTGAGGCTGAGTAGATTCAAATTCTAGCTCACCAGTTACTAATTGTATGTTAGTTATACAGACTGTCTTGCTTTATTTCCTCGTCTACGAAGTGGGGATAGTACCCATCTAACAGGGTTTTAACTGAGTTAATTCTTATATATTATTGAAAGACAGTGCCTGGCATACAGTAAAGCACTAAATAAGTTATAGTTGCTATTACCATTTTTCTTATTGTGAAAAAATATACATAAGAAACTTACCATTTTGACCGTTTTTAAGTTTACACTTCAGTAGCATTAAATACTACATTCACAGTGTTTTGTAGCCATCACTAGCATCCCAAAACTTCTCTATCACCTAAAACGAAATTAACCATTAGCAATAACTCTCCTTTACTCCCTCCCACTAGCCCTGATAACCTGTGTTTTACCTGTGATCATTCTGTAGCATGAATCTGAACTTCATTCTCTTTTGTTATTATTAATAGCTTAATATGTCATTGTATGTTTATACTGCATTTTGTTTATCCATTCATCCATGGATGCTAGTAGAGTTTCCATGTTTTGGCTCTTGGGAGTGTTGGTGTTTAAGTATCTGTTTGAATGCCTGCTTTCAGTTATTTTGGCTATATATCTAGGAATGGAATTGCTGAATCACTGTAATTCTGTGTTTAACTCTTTGAGGAACTTGTCACTGTTGTTTTTATTATCATTATCATCATTTGGTAAAATGTATGGATGAGCTTTTTTTTTTTTTGGAAATTAGTTTTATTACCTGGGTGCTATTAGTGTTGTGGTATGCATGTTTATTGGAAGCTTTGTGCATAATTTTTCATTCCTTGGATTGAAATTTCTGGTGTGGAGAATTACATTTAAAACTGTGGAGTTGGGCTTGCCTGTTCTCTTTCTCTCTCCCTCTCTCTTTTCCACGCCTAGCGTGGAGTCCAGTGCAGGGCTCAGATGACCCTGAGATCACAACCTGAGCTGAAAGTAGGAGTCAGTCGCTCAACCGACTGAGCCACCCAGGCACCCTAGAATTTCCTTTCTTTTTGAGGCTAAGTAGTATTTTATTGTATGTATCGATTACATTATTGACTCATCCACTAGAGAAGCTTGGGTTGCTTCCGTATATTAGCTGTTGTAAGTAATGCTGTTATGCACATGAGTGTATAAATGTCTCTTCCAGACCCTGTTTTCAGTTCTTTTGTATATATACCCAGAAATAGAATTGCTAGATCGTATAGTAATTCTCTTTTTAATTTTTTTGTGGAACTACCATCCTGTTTTCTACATTTTGCCTGCTCTTTTAAAATTGAGGGCAAAATCAAAATCAAAATTACAAAATAGGTGAAGTAATATATTGTACTAATATAATCTATCTTGACAAGCCCAACTGAACTATGATTAAATATAAATAATTTTATTTTATTTTATTTTATTTTTTTTAAAGATTTTATTTATTTATTTGAGAGAGAGAGAGAAAGAGATAGAAAGCACGAGAGGGAAGAGGGTCAGAGGGAGAAGCAGACTCCCTGCTGAGCAGGAAGCCCGATGCGGGACTCGATCCTGGGACTCCAGGATCATGACCTGAGCTGAAGGCAGTCGTTTAACCAACTGAGCCACCCAGGCGCCCTAAATATAAATAATTTTAATTCCTTTTCTTCTTTTGTTCCCCTGGAGAATGGGACATTCATTCATTCATTCATTCAAGCAACCTATATTGAATGTCTGCTGTATATCTGTTGCAATTTGGGTTTCAGCAGTGAACAAAACAGAAATCCTTGCCCTCATGGAACATGCAAACTTTTGGTTTTCTAAAAATACTTTTAGTAGAATAGAGTTATAGAGCTGAAGTGTCAATTAAGTTAGCAATTTCTTCAGGTAGAAAAAATTGCTTTTGAGGTATGTTTAAGTAACTGGTGCTTTTAAGCAATGTAATAACTTTATGCAGTATTATTTGAAGGGAAAGTAATGTCTAAGAGGTGGGAATTTAAAATTTCCCATTGCTTTCCCATTAGAGGCAACCTGGTATTAGTACATTTGACTGGAGTCAAGGGATGTAGGTTCTAGTCCTGACTTTATCGTGTAATATACGGTATTCCTGAAGTCTTCACTTTCGTTTTTGTCCCTCTTCACTTCTTTATATAACTAGTTTTTTAAAGTTCTGCACCCAGCATGTAGCCTAATGCGGTGCTTGAACTCAACAATCAATCGTGAGATCAAGACCTGAACTGAGATTTAAGAGTCAGATGTTTAACTGACTGAGCCACCCAGCTGCTCCATACTCTTTTTTTTTTTTTTTAAAAGGATTTTGACTGTTGTTAGGCTAGTAACTATTTCAGTGCCACTTTTTATACTGGTAATATCCAGTACTATTTTCAAGCTTATTCTCTTAATTTGTGTTTCCTGATGTCAGCTGAATATTTGTCACTTCAAACTTCATTTCCAAAAACAAATTCATTCTTTTTGTTTTTTTAAAGATTTTAGTTCTTTGAGGAGGGGGGAAGTGTGAACAAGCAGGGGGAGTGGCAGAGGGAGAGGGAGAAGTAGGCTCCCCGCCGAGCAGGGAGCCTGATGTGGGGCTGAATCCCAAGACCCTGGGATCATGACCTGAACTGAAGGCAGACGCTTAATGGACTGAGCCATCTAGGCGCCCCAAAACAAATTCATTCTTGTTCTATATTGTTGTCCCCTTTATCATCCCTTCATCTCAGTGAATGCCATCCTCAGGCCTAAGCAAAAGGATCATAGGATCCTCAGCCTAAGCAAAAAACCTGAGTCATCTGATTTTCTATTCTTTGATCTTTATTTAATCAGTCATCCAGATGTTGATTTTTCTCTACCTAGTATATCTTGAATCTGTCCCTTGTTCTCTAATTTCTGAACAGACCTTTCTGTCCTTGTTTGTATATGCTATTTTCTTTGTACAGAATACCTTTCATCTCTTGTGATTGGCAAACCCCCTCTATAAAACCTTCATCTCTTTTGGGCAGAATTAGTGACTCCTGGGTCTCTGCTCCTAGAGCACATGAGATCTAGTCTCTACTGTATGTCTATAGTTCTATAGTTTCATATTTGATTATCCATAGAACAGACTCTTTTTACTGTGTCTTCGGGGAACATAGCCTTAGCAAATTTAAAAGTAAGTCTGTGCCGACAGATAAATTGGTTTGTGAGAACATATCTCTCTCTCTCTCTTTTTTTTAAGATTTTATTTATTTATTTGACAGAGACAGAACGAGAGAACACAAGCAGGGGGAGCGGCAGAGGGAGAGAGAGGCTCCCGGCTGAGCAGGGACCCTGATGCAGGGCTCAATCCCAGGACCTGAGCTGAAGGCAGACGCTTAACTGACTGAGCCACCCAGGCGCCCGAGAACGTATTCCCTAAAAAGAAAAGTAGTAGAATGTGTGCTTGAACGATTTTATACAGAAAATGAGTTTCTTTTCCAACAAACATTGTAAGCATAATAATTCACTCAATAAGAGGATATTTAATCTAGATATTGGGAAAGGGGGCCTTGCAATATGAGGAGGAGGTGTAGGATTTGAAAAACTAGGGGTATTTTCTTTCTCTCCTCATCATCCCTTCCTGGCCACCCAGTGATTTTCAAAGACCCTAGATCTGCTCTTCTTGCTGAAAATGCAGTGGCCAGATTTGTATAGGATTTCTGCACCTATACATAGACTCAGAGTACCTCTTAGTTGTTTATTCCTACCAGCTATTTTCTGTCTATATTGTTTTTTTTTTAGTTCTTTGTAATGCAGCACAGTATTCATAGAATCTTGATGAGTGAAAATTTTCTGTGTAAGTAGAATAAAGGTTAACTCTTCTGATGGACAGATACTCAGAAGTCTTCCTTTCCATCTCCCGTATTACTCCTCTCTACTGTTAAGACTCTTAGAGCAAATTAAAGCCTAGTTTCAAATACTTTTCCTATTTTTTATTCTTCCTCAATAGGCAGTCATTTGTTTAATGGTGGGACAGTTCATTGTTTTAATATTTTTGTTCTCTGTGCCTTATCTAAATCTTTTTTCTCCTCCACCCATAATTTCTTTTTGAAACTTGCAGTAGATGATCATGATATTACACCTCAGGACTATTTGTCTTTCCCATTATCCCTAGAATGTGCTGGAGGCCATGAGGCTGAGGTTAGTTTTTGATTCCTAATATTATACTATAATAAATATTTGAACATTGGCTTTTGTGTATTGTTTATTACTTAGTTTTTGGAGAAAGTAAAAGTTCTTAGATTTTCTTTGACTTGGAACGTTTTTCCTTTATTAATAGTTTAAAAATAATTATTGGGCAATCTTTTTTTATAGTTTTTTTTCTTTAGAATGACAAGCACAGGAAAGGGATATATATTACCATATGCTTTTTAGTTTTTTGAGTAATGTTTGCTTTTAATAGCTTCTAATTATTTTCTTATTCTACCCTGAATAGTTCGTCTTTAAATTAGTTTCCATTCTCCCCAAAACCTGCGTATATTTTGTTATTTTGCTATGTATTCTATTATTTCTACTTATTTCTTAGGAGAAAGAAGTGTCATCTATATAACTAGTTCTTGCGTTGTAGTAAAACTATAGTAAGAAAGCAGGGGAAAAGCACAAAACTTGGCATTTAGTAAATTTTGTTTGAAGAAATGAGTGCATGAATGAATATGGAATAAAGCTAAACTCACACACTAGGAAGCAGCCTTGTTTAGTGGTACTGTTTATCCTAGGATCCTTAGCTTACTGAGGAAATGAACAAACAAAAGGCACATTGGAAATGAACAAACAAAAAAAATGTGGAGGAAAAAGTATGTATTTCTTAAGCAACTACCTTATGCCACTATACAGTATGTCCCCATTTCTGAAAGTGCATTGTGATTCTCATTTACATTTTAAGCTAATTTAGTTGTTTGGGAGAATTCTGAAGCATCTCTAGAGATAATTGGATGTACCTCTAGGACCTTACATAATCATAATTGCTGCAGTTACGGGTATTAAAGTATTCTTACCAGAGCTTAGGCAGAAAAAGTTATGCTTAGTAGGTTTTTAACCTTAGTAGTGAATTTTACTCAAAATCCTAGGAGACAGATTTTTTGAAAGGACTGTTTATTTTGTTTATTTTTTTTAAGATTTTATACATTTTTTGACAGAGACACAGCGAGAGAGGGAACACAAGCAGAGAGAGTGGGAGAGGGAGAAAAAGGCTTCCCGCTGAGCAGGGAGCCTGACGTGGGGCTCAATCCTAGGACCCTGGGATCATGACCTGAACTGAAGGCAGATGCTTAACTGACTGAGCCACCCAGGCACCCTGAAAGGACTGTTTAATCAATACGGTTTTAGCAGAAACACTTGAAGAGCCCATTATATTGTTTATGGCTAACCTTTGATTACCTGGGTTTTAGATTATCTAAATTCTTAGCATTTTGTTTCTTTACAAAATTTCTTGGTCAGTTTGCTGATGATTAGCACCTCTACATGGAAACAAGCACAGAGTGGAAGAGTGTAAATTATAACTTGAAAAGATTTTATTTGAGGGCACCTGGGTGGCTCAGTTGGTTAAGCGACTGCCTTCGGCTCAGGTCATGATCCCGGAGTCCCGGGATCGAGTCCCACATCGGGCTCCCTGCTCGGCGGGGAGTCTGCTCCTCCCTCTGACCCTCTTCCCTCTCGTGCTCTCTATCTCTCATTCTCTCTCTCTCAAATAAATAAATAAAATCTTTAAAAAAAAATAAAAAAAAGATTTTATTTGACCTTAATTAAAAGTTTAGGGGAGAAGCAAGTTAAAACTGTGGCTAACTTTTTAGAGATTTCAATGATTAGTCCTCTTATTATTATATATAATACCATAGATTTTAAGTTTTTTTATATGCTGTGACAAGTAAATTATGCTTATCTTATTAAAAATTAGTTTATACCACATGTATTTGAAGGGAAATTGTACCTTGATAAAGCTAACAGTAAAGCATTACACATTTTAATATTCTAGATTCCTTTTTTAAAATTGTGGAAAAATCAGCCCCCCCCTTTTTTTTGAAGTAGTCTCAGCACCCAACTGGTAATGGAGTGGGGCTTGAACTCACAACTCTGAGATTGAGACCTGAGCTGAGATCAAGAGTTGACAAATAACCGACTGAACCACCCAGGTGCCCCACAATTCACTATTTTAAAGTGTACAATTCATTGACATTAAGTACATTCACGGTGTTGTGCAACCATCACCACAGCCCAGTTCCAGAACATTTTTATTTTTTTATTTTTTTTTATTTTTTTAAAGATTTTATTTATTTATTCATGAGAGACAGGGAGAGAGAGAGAGAAGCAGAGGGAGAAGCAGGCTCCCAAGGAGCAGGGAGCCCGATGCGGGACTCGATCCCAGGACCCGGGATCATGACCTGAGCCGAAGGCAGACGCTTAACCATCTGAGCCACCCAGGCGCCCCAGAACATTTTTTATCACCCCAAAAGGAAACCCCCATACCTATCAAGCAGTTACTCCCATTTTCCCTGCAATCCAGGTCCTGGCAGCCAATAATCTTGCTTTCTGTTCATATGGACTTAGCTATTCTGGATATTTCATATAGATGGAATCATAAGATAATATGGCCTTTTGTATTTGATGTCTTTCACTTAGCAGATGTTTTTAAGATTCATCCATGTTTTAGAATGTATCAGTACTTCATTTTTTTATTGTAAAAAATATATATCATAAAATTTACATCTTATCCATTTTTATGTGTATAGTTCATTGGTATTAAATACATTTGCAGTGTTGTGTAACCATCACTGCTATTTCCCGAACTTTTTCATCATTCCAAAAAGAAAATACATGCAATTAAACAGTAACTTTCCACCCCATCCTTCCCCCACCTCCTGGTTACCTCTGTTTTACTTTCAGTCTATGAATTTGCCTATTCTAGTAACCTCATGTAAGTGGAATCATACAGTATTTGTCTTTTTGTGTCTGGTTTATTCAATATATAGCATATAGCATAATGTTTATGGCATTCATTCATGTTGTAGCATGTATTAGAATTTCATTTCTTTCTATGGCTGAATATTCTATATTATGATTATACCACATTTTTTTTTTTAAATAGATCTGCATATACTTTTTTTTTTTAAGATTTTATTTTTTGACAGAGAGTGAGACAGCGAGAGAAGGAACACAAGCAGGGGGAGTGGGAGAGGGAGAAGCAGGCCTCCCGTGGAGCAGGGAGCCCGATGCGGGGCTCGATCCCAGGACTATGGGATCATGACCTGAGCCGAAGGCAGATGCTCAACCGACTGAGCCACCCAGGCGCCCAATACCACATTTTGTTTATCCATTCATCTGTTCTTTAAGCTTTTTGGCCATTGTGAATAGTGCTGCTATGTAGATTCCTTCCTGCCCCCTCTAGCTTTACTGGGGTTTAAGTGACAAAAAATTATACATAATTTAGGAGAATAGGATGATTTGATTGATATATATATACATATACACACACGCACATATGTATGTATATGCATATAGTGAAGTGGGTACTACAATCAGATAATTAACATATCTAGTACCTCACATAACATATCCTCACCTCCCCCCCCCTTTTTTTTTAAAAGATTTTATTTATTTATTCATGAGAGACAGGGAGAGAGAAAGAGAGGCAGAGGAAGAAGCAGGCTCTCAAGGATCAGGGAGCCCGATGCGGGACTCAATCCCAGGACCCTGGGATCATGACCTGAGCCGAAGGCAGACGCTTAACCATCTGAGCCACCCGGGCGCCCTCTCACCTCCCTTTTTATTTGGTCCTGAAAACACTTAAGATTTACTCTTTTAGTAGATAGCAAGTATACAGTATAGCATTATTAACTGCAGTCACCATGCTGTATATTACATCTCCAGAACTTATTCATCCTGCATAACTGAAACTTTGTACCCTTTGATTAAAGTCTATGTCCCACACTACCCAGCCCCTGGCAACTGCCATTTTACTTTCTGTTTTTATGAGTTTGACTTTTTTAGATGCCACATATAAGTGAGTTCATGCGATATTTGTCAGTCTGTGGCTCATTATACTTAGCATAACATCCTCCAGTTTCATCCATGTTGTTGCAAATGGCAGGATTTCCTTCTTTTAATGCTGTGTGTGTGTGTGTGTGTGTTTGTGTGTGTGTGTGTGTGTGTGTGTAAGTAATGGAATATTACGTATCCTAATTTCTTTATTCATTCATCTGACAGTGCACACTCCATTTTTTCCCATATGTATATTGTGAATAATGCTTCAAATGAACATGGAGTGCAGACATCTTTTTGAGATCCTGATATCTTTTCATTTTCTTGGTTATATACCCAGAAGTGGGATTGGTAGATCATCCTCATCAGCTCATGTTATCTTTTGTCTTCTTTTTTTTTTTTAAAGATTTTATTTATTTATTTGACAGAGAGAGAGAGAGAGACAGCGAGAGAGGGAACACAAACGGGGAGCTGGAGAGGGAGAAGCAGGCTTCCCGCTGAGCAGGGAGCGGGATGCAGGGCTTGATCCTAGGCCCCTGGGATCATGAACTGAGCTGAAGGCAGTCGCTTAATGACTGAGCCACCCAGGAGCCCTTGTCTTTTTGATAATAGCTGTTCTAACACCTGTGAGGTGATACCTCTTGGTTTTGATTTGCTCTTTCCTGATGACTAGTGATGTTGAGTACCTTTTCACATACCTGTTGCCATTTGTATGTTTTCTCTGGAGATGTGTCTACTCAGGTCCTTTGCCCATTTTTTAGTTGGGTTATTTGTTTTTTAGCTGTTGAGTTGTTTGAGTTAATTTGTGTATTTTGAATATTAGCCCCTTACCATACGTATGATTTGCAAATATTTTCTGTCTTTCCATAGGTTGTCTCTTCACTCTGCTGATTGTTTTCTTTGCTGTGCAGAAACTTTTTAGTTTAATGTAATTCCACCATTTTTTTGCTTTGATTACCTTTGCTTTTGGGGTCCTATCCAAAAAAATCATTTCCCAGGCTAATGTCAAGAAGTTTCCCCCCGTTTTCTTCTAGTAGTTTTACAGTTTCAGGTCTTACATTTAAGTCTAATTTATTTTGAATTGATTTTTGTATATGGTATGAGATACTGGTCCAGTTCCATTCTTTTGCATATGGATATCCAGTTTTCATAACACCATTTATTGAAGAGACTCTTTCCTCATTGTATGTTTTTGGCACTGTTGTTGAAGATCAGTTGATTGTAGTTGCTTGGGTTTATTTCTGGGCTCTATTTTGTTCCATTAGTCTATGTCTGTTTTTATGCCAATACCATATGTTTTCTTTTTTTTTTTTAAGATTTTATTTATTTGAGAGAATGAGAGAGAGAGCATGAGAGCGGGGAGGATCAGAGGGAGAAGCAGACTCCTCATTGAGCAGGGAGCCTGATGTGGGACTCGATCCCAGGACTCCAGGATCATGACCTGAGCCGAAGGCAGTCGCTTAACCAACTGAGCCACCCAGGCGCCCCTATACCATATGTTTTCATTACTGTAGCTTTGTAATGTATTTTGAAATCAGGAAGTATGATGCCTTCAGCTTTGTTCTTTTAGCTCAAGATTGCTTTGACTACTTGGAGTTCATTTTGGTACCATATGGATCTTCAAATATTTTTTTCCTGTTTCTGTGAAAAATGCCACTGGAATTTTGGTAAGGATTGCCTTGAGTTTGTAGATTGCTTTGGGTAGTATGCACATTTAACAGTGTTAATTCTTCTAATCCATGAACATGGACTAACTTGCCATTTATTTGTGTCTCTTTCAATTTCTTTCATCAATATCATAAGAGTTTTCAGTGTATAGATCTTTCACCCTCCTCGTTTAAATTTATTCCTAAATATTTCATCCTTCTAAAGCTATTGTAAATGAGATTTTCTTTCCTTCTTTTTTTAAAAGATTTTATTTATTTGACAGAGAGACACAGTGAGAGAGGGAACACAAGCAGGGGGAGTGGGAGAGGGAGAAGCAGGCTTCCCGCCAAGTGGGGAGCCCGATGCAGGACTCGACACCAGGACCCTGGGATCATGACCTGAGCCGAAGGCAGTGCTTTAAGGACTGAGCCACCCAGGCACCCCAATGAGATTGTTTTCTTAATATATATATTTTTGATGATTCAGTGCAATTAATTGATTTTTGTATATTGGTTTATATCCTGCAAATTTATTGACTTTGTTTATTCTAACACTTTTTGGCGGAGTTTTCTTTTTTTTAAGATTTTATCTATTTGGGCTAGAGAAGAGAGCACCGCAGGGAGAGGGGCAGAGGGAGAAGGAGAAGCAGACTCCCAGCTGAGCAGGGAGCCTGACATGCCCCGGGATCATGACCTGAGCCGAAGGCTTAACTGACTGAGCCACCCACGCACCCCTTTGGTGTTTTTTCTATATAAGATCATGTCATCTACAGATAGAGATTTTACTTCTTTTCCAATTTGGATGCCTTTTATTTCTTTTTTTCTTTTTCTTTTTTTTTTTTTGCCTAAGTGCTCTGACTAGGATTTCCAATGCCATACTGAATAGAAGGGGTGAGAATGGGCATCTTTGTCTTGTTCCTGATCTTAGATGTAAAGCTTTTCAGCTTTTTACCGTTGAATAAGATACTAACTTGTCATTAGCTATTGAGATGTTAGCTGTTGAGATGATCATATGAACTGTGATAATATTGATCCTGTTAATGTGGTATAATACATTTGTTGATTTGTATATGTTGAATCATCTCTTGCATCCCAGGGATAAATTTGACTTGATCATGGTATATGATTGTTTAAATGAGCTATTGAATTAGGTTTCCTCGTATTTTGCTGAGGACTTTTGCATCTGTGTTCATCAGGGATATTAGCCTGTAGTTGTCTTAACTTGTAGTGTCCTTGTCGGGCTTTGGTATTGGGGTAATGGCTGGCTTTGTAAAATGAATTTGGAAGTGCTCCTTCCTCTTCAGTTTTTTGGAAGAGCTTGACAAGAATTGGCATTAATTCTTCTTTAAATTATTGATAGAATTTACCAATGAAGGTCATGGACTTTTCTTTGTTTAAAGATGTTTGATTACTGTTTCAGTCTTCTTACTTTTTTGTTACTGATTCAGATTTTTTATCTTTTTCATGATTGAGTCTTGGTAGGTTGTATGATTATAGTTTATCCATTTCTTCCAGATTATTTAATTTCTCAGAGTATAATTGTTCATAGTAGTATTTTATGATCTTTTCCACTTCTTAAGTATTAGTTGTAATATCTCTTATGTCATTATTTTATTTAGTTGAATCTTTTTGCTTGATAAGCCTAGCCAAAGGTTTGTCAATTTTGTTTATCGTAAAAAAAAAAAAACCAAAAACCAAAAAACAGCCCCACATCCTAGTGTCACTGGTTTTTAAAATTGTTTTTCTAGTCTCTATTTTATTTCTGTTGTAATCTTATTATTTCCTTCTGCTAACTTTAGGCTTAGTTTGTTCTTTTTCTGGCTACTTGAAGTGTTAAGTTAGATTGTTTGAGATTTTTCTTTTTTCTCAGTGTAGATATTTATTGGCTTAAACTTCCCTTTTAGAACCCCTTTTGCTGCATCCCAGAAGTTTTGACATTTTTTTTTCCAGCTTTGTCTCAATGTATTCTTTTTGTTTCTCTTTTGATTTTTGCTTTGACTCATTGGTTGTTGAGGAGCATGTCATTTAATTTCCATATTTTTGTGAATGTTCCCGTTTTCTTCCTGATACTGATTTCTAGTTTCATACCATTGTGGTTGGAAAAGATACTAGGTATACTTTTAGTCCTCTTAATTTGCTTGAGAAGAATGTGTATTTTGCTGCTGTTGGATGGAATGTTCTATATATCTGTTAGGTCTGTTTGGTCTGAAGTTTTCAAGGCCGGTATTTCCTTACTGTTTTTGTGTTGGGATGATCTATCCATTCTTGAAAGTAGGCATTGCTGGGCGCCTGGGTGGCTCAGTTGGTTAAGCGGCTGCCTTCGGCTCAGGTCATGATCCTGGAGTCCTGGGATCGAGTCCTGCAGGACATAAATATACAAAAGCAATATAAAATGGGAAAATCTATATGCACAAAAATATTTATTTTTATTTAAATTCTAGTTAGTTGGGACGTCTGGGTGGCTCAGTCATTTAAGTGTCTGACTCTTGATTTCCGCTCAGGTCATGATCTCAGGGTTGTGAGATCAAGCCCCGAATCAGGCTTTGCACTCAACATGGAGTCTGCTTGAGATTCTCTGTCCCTCTGCCCCTCGCCCTGCTTGTGTGCGCAATCTCTCTCTAAATAAATAAATAAAATCTTTATAAAAATAAATTCTAGTTTGTTAACATATATGGTAGAATTGGTTTCAGGTGTAGAATTTAGTGATTCATCGCTTAATATAACACCCAGTGCTCATCAGAGGTGCCCTCCTTAATATCCATCACCCATCTAGCCCATCCCCCACTCACCTCCTTCCGTCAACCCTTAGTTCGTTCTCTGTAGTTAAGAGTCTCTTAAGATTTCCTTCCCTCTCTCTCTTTTTCTCCTCCTTCCCCTATGTTCATCTGTTTTGTTTCTTAAATTCCACATAAGAGTGAAATCGTGGTATTTGTCTTTCTCTGGCTGACTTATTTCACTTAGCATAATACACTCTAGCTTTATCCACGTTGTTGCAAATGGCAAGATTTCATTCTTTTTGATGGCTGAGTAATATCCTGCTCTCTTTCCTTTACAATTTGCATGGAATATCTTTTTCCATCTCTTTGTTTTCAGCCTGTGTGTCCTTATAGCTAAAGTGAATCTCTTGTAGTGAACATATTGTTGGATCTTGTTTTTTAATCTCACATACTCTTACATCTTTCATTGGAGAATCAAATCCATTAACATTTAAACTGTTATTGATACATAAGGACTTACTGTTGCCATTTTACTGTTTTCTGACTTTTTTATTTCCTTTGTTCCATTCTTCCTCTTTTACTGTCTTTCTTCATGATTTAATGATTTTTAAATAGTGGTATGCATTGAATTTTTTATCTTTTATGTATCTACTTGAGCAATCTTCTTTTTGGTTGCCATGAGGCTTACATAAAAACATAATAACACCTTATTTTAAGCTGATAACATATTCAGCACTTTTACCCCATCCCATCTTTTATATTATTGATGTCACAATTTACATATTTTTATATTGTGTATTCATTAGCAAAATATTGTAGCTATGGGTATTTAAAAAATTTTTTTATTTATTTTGTTTATTTTTCTAAGATTTTATTTATTTATTTGACAGAGACACAGTGAGAGAGGGAACACAAGCAGGGGGAGAGGGAGAGGGAGAAGCAGGCTTCCCGTGGAGCGAGGAGCCCGATGTGGGGCTCGATCCCAGGACCCTGGGATCATGACCTGAGCCGAAGGCAGACGCTTAGCAACTGAGCCAGCCAGGCGCCCCCCAATTTTTTTTTTAAGATTTTATCTATTCATTTGAGAGAGAGCATGTGCACAAGAGTGGGGTGAGGGGTAGAGGGAGAGTGAGAAGCAGACTCCCCACTGAGCAGGTAGCCCAACACAGGGCTTGATCCCAGAACCCTGAAATCATGACCTGAGCTAAAGGCAGATGCCCAACCAACTGAGCCACCCAGGCGCCTGTAGCTATAGTTATTTTTAATAGTTTTGTTTTTTAACTTTTATACTAAAGTTGAAAGTGATGGGCACACCATCAGTACAGTATTAGTCTGTATTTGGGTATATACTTGCCTTTGTCAGTGAGTGTTATAATTTCATATGTTTTCATGTTATTAGTATACTTTCATTTCATTTTTGAAGAACTCTCTTTAGCAATTCTTGTAAGGCAGGTGTGGTAGTAACTCCCTCAGCTTTTGTTTGGGAAAGTATCTCTTGGTTTTGAAAGTTTATTTCTTTTTTAAAAAATTAATACCTTTTTTTTTAAAGATTTTATTTATTTATTTTACAGAGAGCACAAGTAGGCAGAGCGGCAGGCAGTGGGAGAGGGAGAAGCAGGCTCTCTGATGAGCAGGGAGCCCGAAGTGGGGCTCGATTCCAGGACCCTGGGATCATGACCTGAGCTGAAGGCAGATGCTTAACGGACTGAGCCACCTAGGCACCCCAATACTTGGTTTTTTTGAGCAATTTTAAGTTGTCAGAAAAATTGAGTGGAAAGTACAGAGTTCCCATATACCCTCTCTCATTCCCTCCAGTTTCCTATAGTATTGATATCTTTCATTAGTGTAGTATATTTGTTATGGTTGATGTGCCAATATTGATATATTATTATTGACAAAATTCCATAGTTTACAATAGGGTTTATTCTTTGTGTGGGTTGTGAGAAATGTATAATTATATGTATCCACCATTACAGCATCATACAGAATAGTTTCACTGCCCTAAAAATATCCTGTGTTCCCCCTTTTCATCTCTCTCTTTCCCCTGAACTCCTGTTAATCACTGATCTTTTTACTGTCTCCCTAATTTTGCCTTTTCCAGAATGTCGTATAGTTGAAATCATATGTATATAGCCTTTCAGATTGGCATCTTTCCATTAGCAATATTCATGTAAATTTTCTCTGTGTAAGTTTTTTTGCATGGTTTGATAGCTTGTTTCTTTTTATTACTGAATAATATTTTGTTGTGTCAGTGTATCACAGTTTATCCATTCACCTATGGAAGAATATCTTGCTTCCAACTTCTGGTAATCATGAATAAAGCTACCATAAACATTGGTGCAACTTTTTGTGTGGCCCTAAGTTTTCAACTCATTTAGGTAAATTGCCTTTTTAACTCTTATATTTAGGCACACACATTTTTATATAGCTGTAAAGCTTATTTTTATCTGTTGTAATAAGAATTTTGTCTTGCTCCTTAATTTTAAGATACCATAAACAAACCATTTGTACATTTTTTAAATGTACTTAATATCTAATGAAAAAAAATGAATGTAGTTTACCTCTCTTTTGTTACTGGTTAACTACTTTTTTTTCTCCCTAAAATAAATACTTTTGTGCATATAGATTTTCCCATTTTATATTGCTTTAGTTATAAATTTCAAGGAGAAATTCCAAAAAGTAGGGTTATTAGGTCAAGGAGTCAAGGCCATTTTTAGGTAGTTCTTTATGTACTAGGACTGCAGATCCTGTTCTGTGTATATACTGGAGATTTACTACAGTTTATATTGCTATCCAGAAAGGAGTAATACCAGTTATATGTATAATTCTAAGGTCTTTTTTGTTTTTAAGCTTCTCAATGGTTTCAGTTAAGAAAGTGGTGGTATTGTTTTTTTTTGTTCAGAAATTAATGTTTGTCATCTGCATCTTCTGTTCTTGATTACTTCAGAACTTTATGTAATAATTTATTGAAGGTTTTAGATACAGTTTTAATACATGCCTAAGTTTCTCTTATTATGGTGTAGTCTGAATGTGCATCTGGTGTAGTTAAATAAGATTCTTTCACAAATACTTCTTTTTATAGCGGGGAAACAGGCTTTCCTTGAGACAGCATGCTCTTGGATATAACCCTAAGAGTAATAATTAAACTCTTGAGACCTGCAGTAACTTCTTTTTTTGCAAGTTAAATATCAATAGAATTACTGGATCAATTTTTTGTAGGTCATTAAATTGGATTTTTTGAAGGTATATTTCAAATATAGAAATTTAAAGTTAGGAAAATATATTTCTCGCTAAACCATGTACCCTTATTTTTGGTACAAAAAATTTGGTCAGAGTTACTGTGCATATTTTTGGCCTATTTTCATTTCTACTTAGGACATAATGGCTTGAGTGGAGAAAATGTGACCTGAGTTTGAATTCTGTTCTTCTCCTTGCCAGCTGGGAGACTTTGAGTTACCTGCTCAACCTGTTCAGCCTAAGGTTCCTCAGCTGTAGAAGGGAAGTATTGAGTACTTACAGTTGTTGTGAAGACTAAATCAGATAATGTGTACTTGACAGCATGTGTTTATATTAAATAATATGTATTTCTGTTTGGAATTGTGCTCTCCTTTTGTTAGATATTCAGTGCCTGAATACTTGTTCTTTAGACAAATTGTTTAGGTATATTTCAGTACACTTTTCATAGTTGGAGGTTTTTTTTTTTCCAAAAGAGTGTTATTAATTTGTCGTGTAGAAAATATATGTTTGTTACCAGGCTTTAGGTTTTCTGCTGAATTGTGTTTCAAAACCAGTCAGTTCCTTCTGGAGTTGGTACCTAGTTGTCTTACGATGTTATTTATAATTTCCAAGTTTACCAGATAGAAAGATGGGTCCTTAAAGAAGTGTTGGAAAAGGAGTACACCAGTGAGTTGTTCATTAGTCTTCCTGTAATGCAAGAAACACAGTTTGTTATACAAACTGGCTTGCCTTCTTTCTTTCCTTCCTTCCTTCCGATTTTATTATTTATTTATTTGCCAGAGAGAGAGAGAGAGAGAGAGCACAAGCAGGGGGAGCAGCAGGCTGAGCAAGGAGCCTAGTGTGGGACTTGATCCCAGGACCCTGGGATCATGACATGAGAAAAAAGCAGATGCTTAACGACTGAGCCACCCAGGCATCCCAGACTTTTTATTTATTTCTTACTTTATTTTATTTTACTTTATTTTTTTTAGAGAGAAAGAGAGGGAGTGCATGCACACAGGGTTTGGGGATGCAGTGGGGAGGGGTAGAGGGGAGAGGGAGAGAGAATCTTAAGCAGGCTCCCCGAGATCATGACCTGAGCCAAAATCAAGAGTCAAATGCTTTAATCAACTGAGCCACCCAGGTGCCCCCACAAACTGACTTTTAATGACAGCATTACCCCCATCCTTTCCAAATTCTTACTTGGAATTTATGATTTGGTCAGTGTCGTCTTAAGAGTTGCCATATGTCAGATTCACTTTTTTTGATAATTTATTTTTTCTATTCAGGGGTAGAATTAAATGTTAGAATATTATCAATACTTGATTTTAATGTGTTATTCCCTTATGGTCACACTTTAAAAAGTTTTATTATTTTCTGTTTTATTTATAAATTGAATTTAGTTTTTCATGTTGAGCCAAAAACTCTAATTGTCATTTCTTGTTTTAGAGAAAACCAAAACTCGTTTTTCCCTCCCCAGGGAGTTCATATTTTTGTTCCCTCTTATTTTTTTTAAAAGATTTTATTTATTTATTTGAGAGAGAGAATGAGGGTGGGAGGCTCAGAGGGAGAAGCAGGCTTCCTGTTGAGCAGGGAGCCCGATGCGGGACTCGATCCCGGAACTCCAGGATCATGACCTGAGCTGAAGGCAGTTGCCTAACCAACTGAGCCACCCAGGTGCCCTCCCTCTCATTTTTTTTCTTTAAAGAGTGTCTGGGAGAATTCCAGAGCCTAAAAGAATAAAATACCGACTAAGTAAGTGAATTCTCCAGCCTGCAGAAATTTTATCTCAAATTGGTAGTTATGCTGGTCTCTCCTATCTCCCCAAGGGATGATCTTTTGGGGATGGATGAACTCTGCTACTCAAAACTATCTGGCAGCTTCATAAGCATGTTTTTTAATGGAGTGGGTACAGTTAAGAGATTTTCTTCTGTGTTGATTGATGAAGCCATTTTCATGGATATTTTTCTCTTTTGATCAGGGACTAAATTTTTATATTCATATTCTTTTGAAGAGCAAAGGAATACTTCTCTTAAAAATGGAAATTGATAGTTGCATTAATAACAAAAAGTCCATCTTTGTTAAGTATATTTGGGGGCTGGTCACCTTAAAGAGTAACAGTTTTTGAGTGAGATATTCTCTTCAATGCAAGATTTCTTTTTTAATTTTATACTGCCATAAAAATTCTTTTTGGGGGGATGACTTGCATATAGGCTTTTGGGGGGGCAGTAATAGAGTTGAAAGGAAAAAATTTTTTAAGATTTTATTTATTTGAGAGAGTATAAGTTGGGGGAGGGGCAGAGGAAGAAGCAGACTTCCTGATGAGCAGGGAGCCCAACACAGGGCTCAATTCCTGGACCCTGAGATCATGACCTGAGCCAAAGGCAGACGCTTAACTCACCGAGTCACCCAGGCGCCCCAGAGTTGAAAGGACGATCTTAAGTTAGAGAACCTGAATTCCTTTAGAAGACATTTGAAAATTTACTGTGTGCCAAGAAGTGTACTTGGCTGTGGATTTAAAAGATGATTAAAGTACTGCTCTCTGTTTTTATACTTCTGCTTGTACTCTAGTGGGAACAATAGGTAAGTCAGGAAACAGTGGGTTGATGCAGACGAAACCATGATAACACACAGAGGTTATTACCCTACCTTAGGATGCTTCCTGGAGGAGAGGGGAATACCTGACCGGAGTTCTGAAAAATGAGAAAGTTAGCAAAATGAAAGTGGAGGTGGTTCCAGACTGAATGTAATATGGAGGACACCTGGAGAGAAGAGGTAGCCAAGTACATTGAGTAGTCTAGAATTTAGTGTACCTGAAGTGGCTTTCTGGTAAGGAGAAGAAGATTGGATGCCTTTTGTGTTGCACTGAGAAGTTTTTACTTTATTCTACAAGCTGTGAGCATTCATTTAAAGATTTTAAGTAGGGATGAGACATTACCTTGTTTTAATTTGAGCTAAACTAAATGGTTTTAAAAATTACAAATACAAAAATATAGATTTGTCTTGACGTGAGAGACTAGATGAAAACGTAACCAAAATCACACTCTACTATCTTAGTTAATTTCTTGTCTGCTGTAGGCTTTTAGCTCAGGGGTTAGCAAACTTTTGGTCTCAGGGCTCCTTTATACTCTTAAACATCGAGGACTTAATTCCATGTACAACCTTAATTCTCTTTTGGACATGTTTCATAACATATTCACAGGTTCCAGGGATTAAGATGTAGACATTTTTGGTGGTGTGGGGCATTATTCTGCTTTGCCATAATTTACTTACCTCTTTTTAAAAAAATTAATTAATTGAGCAAGGCAGAGGGAGACAGAGAGAATCCCAAGCAGACTCCACAATGAGTGTGGAACCTGATGAGGGGCTCGATCCCACACCCTGAGATCATGACCTGAGCTGAAATCAAGAGTTGGACACTTAACCTACTGAGCCACCCAGGTGTCCCTTTTAAAAAGAAAGGAAATTTTAGGCATAAGTTTCAGGTCTGACTTGGTTGCCAGTCTTACCTCTAGGTTGAAAATTTTCTTTTGAAGAAATACTCTTTTTAACTTTTTAAAAAGAAGATAATTTAAGCTACCCTTTTCTGATATCCCAGTAGCCATTTTCTTACTGGCGAGGATTCTTCTCAATGCTTTTTGTGTTTTCCATTCACCTAAGCTTGAAAAGAGGCAAAAAATTTTTTGAAGAGTTAAAAAATAAAGGTTACCATGTTGTGGTCATTGTTTAATGCAACGAAAGAAGGCACCTGGAAACAGAATTGTGACCTTGGGTGGTTTTACAAATTTTGTTATGGGTCACTTTTCCATTTTAGAAAATCTTTATTAAACTAGAATTTAATGGTGTGTTTTTCTGTATCTTGTTTCTGGTACTTAACTAGCCATTGTCAGGTTAATAATGGGACATGTCATTTGATCTGTCAATTTATATAATTTTTTTTTGTTTTTTTTTTTTTAAAGATTTTATTATTTATTCAACAGAGACACAGCGAGAGAGCGAGCACAAGCAGGGGGAGTGGGAGAGGGAGAAGCAGGCTTCCCAAGGGAGGGAGAAGCAGGCTTCCCACTGAGCAGGGAGCCCGATGCGGGTTTCGATCCCAGGACCCTGGGACCATGACCTGAGCCTAAGGCAGATGCTTAACGACTGAGCCACCCAGGCGCCCTATAATTTTTTTTTTCAATTCCTTCATGGTGTGAGAAGAAATATAACTTAAGGAAGACTAATGATTTTTTTAGGTTTAGTAAAGACAGAGTTCTTCAGGATAGAAAAAACCCAAATTGTGACACCTTTTTGTTCTGCTCTTTGTATAGTTTTGTAGACAGAAATAGATGAACATACTTGCCATCTAGGCATTGGGATGCTATGTTAATCATTGCTCTGTAGGGAAACCTGGAGATTTCTTAATCTATAAAATGGAGGTAATAAAGTAAACTTACTGTTTTAGGGTAGGGTTGGTGAAATGTAGCCTCCAGGCTTTTGCCTTTTTTTTGTATGGCTCATGAGCTAAGAGTGGTTTTTACATTTTTAAATAGTTTTAAAGAAGTTGTTTTGTGACATATGAATGTAAATGATACGACGTGTAAATTTCAGTGTCTATAAATAAAACTTCATTGGTATACAGCCACACCCATTCACTTACGTACTAAGGCCAATTTTACACTACAGTGTCAGAGTTAAGTAGCTGTACCAGATACCTTTTATGGCCTTCAAAGTCTAAAATGTAAGGCCTGCAAAGTCTAAAATGTTTACTATCAGGACTTTTACAGAAAAAGTTTGTTGATCCTGCCTGAGTGTCCTGAACACTGACTAGTTATTGTATGCTCTTGAATCGGTTTCCCCAAACTGCTTATTAAGTGGTTAAAAATTAAATGGTAAATGATTAAAGGGCCACGATGACGTCTTCTACTAGAGATAAACATTGAGATGTAATTAATTTTCATTTATTTCTGAAGAAATGTGCTACTATTGAAAGGCAGGTGTATTCGTTTGCTAGGGCTTCCATAAAATACCACAGACTGGGTGGCTTAAACAACAGAAATTTATTTTCCCACAATTATGGAGGCTAGAGGCCCAACACCAAGGTGTTGGCAGTTTTGGTTTCTCCTGAGATCTCTCTTCTTGGGCTCGCGGACAGTTGCCTTCTTGCTATGTCCTCACATGGCCTTTTTTCTATGCATGTGCATCTCTGGTATCTTCCTCTTTTTATAAGAATACCAGTCATATTTGATAAGGGCCCTACCATTATGAATTTAATTACCTCCTTAATAGCCCTATCTTCAAATATAGTCATATTCTAAAGTACTTGGAGTTAGGGTTTTAACATGAATTTTGGGGGACAGAGTTCAGTCTGTGGACTGAAGGGATTTCTTTTTTTTTTTTTGAGAGGGTGTGTGCACATGACGGGGGTGGGAGGGGCAGAGGGAGAGGGAGAAGCAGACTTCCTGCTGAGCAGGGAGCCCAATGTGGGGCTCGATCCCAGGACCCTGAGATCATGGCCTGAGCTGAAGGTAGATGTTTAACCTACTGAGCCACCCAGGTGTCCCAATACCAAGGAATATCTAGTGGAGGTTCATTTAATCATTAGGTAAAATTTGAGGGTGTACTACATGACAGGCACTGTTAGAGGTATGTGTGGTGAACAGGACAGAAAGGTTTGCACTTTTGGAACTGATGGTTTGGTGGGGGAAGATAGATAATAAAAAAGGAAACAAGTAAAAATACGATTTCAGAGAGTGGGAAGTGTTATGAAGGAAATGAACAGTGTAAAGTGCTATCAGTGACTGGTATGGAGGGTGGGGTAATGCTGTGTTAGGTAAGGATGGTCATGTAAGTGTTTTTGGAAAAGGTGACTTTAGGGACCAGGTCTTTCTCCAGGTCTTGATGACTATTAGGATTGGTATAGACAAGGATCAGAAGAATAACTAAATAGGTTAGGGAGCTTTATGAGGTAAATTGGAGAGGTTGACAGGGACCAAATCATGAAGGGCCTTGTGGAGATTATGGAAAAGATTTTGGTTTTCTTTTGCACAAGGAATAAAATGTACCAGAGGTATTTTAGCACGGTAATTGGTATGATTTTCCTGTTTGAAAGAACACTTTGGCTGTTGTATAGACTGCAGGTTTGAGAATAGAGACAAGGAGACCCATTAGGGGATTATCAAAAGTATTCTTGGTCAGAGATATTGATAACCTGGCCTAAGAAAGGAAAAGGAAAAGAAATGGAAACAATTTGAGAGGTATTTTGGAGGTAAAATCTATAGCATTTGCTAATGGATATAGGGATTTGGGATAAGGGAGGAATATCTTTAGCAATAATGTTGTGTAATACTGTCCACTAAGGCAAGTAAATCTGTATTATTAGCAAATTGTTGTGTGAGCAAGTTGGAGAATATAACTTGGAAAGGTAAAGCCTTAAATCATTAAGTAGGAAAACATAAAGCAAATAAACAATGGTTTGGTTTAATTCAATGTCCAACAGACAGGCTTATAACTATTAGAAAACATGTAGGGAATTCATAGTTTGCCAGAAAGTGTGCCTTTGGGACAGATAACTGGTCTGGAACTAAAAAGCCTTGGAGACTCTTAGAATAAATGTCAGGTTTGATGGAGTGACTGTGAATGCCATTAAGTGATTTTCTTTAGAGCTAGAGCTCTTTATTCCAAGGTAAATGTTTTTGTTTTTATTATTTTTTATTTTTATTTTTAAAGATTTTATTTTTTTATTTGAGAGAGAGAGAATGAGAGATAGAGAGCACGAGAGGGAAGAAGGTCAGAGGGAGAAGCAGACTCCCTGCTGAGCAGGGAGCCCGATGCGGGACTCGATCCCAGGACTCCAGGATCATGACCTGAGCTGAAGGCAGTTGCTTAACCAACTGAGCCACCCAGGCGCCCCTCCAAGGTAAATGTTTTTAAAGTGGAGTAGCCCTTAGGTGAAAGTAGGTATGATATATTAATATGATGACAGGTAAAGAAGAACTTTAATAGGTGAAGACTGTCTTTTTGGGACTTTAAACGTTCTCTACCAACAATTTGAACTCAGTGGGGAGTTGGAGTTACGAAATCTGGACCTGATTTTTGCTAATTTTTGTGGTTAGATCTCCACCTCTGAGGCTCAGGTCCTCTGTCCATAAGACAGGCACCTAATAGAAGAAAGCATTCTGGGACACAGTAATTCAGGGTTCTGAAAAATGGAACGTACAAAAGTAACGCTAATATAATAGCAACCTTTTTTATTTCAAGAGTACCAAGTTTTGTTTTCCTTGTGAAGAGTTGGAAATTAAAGGGTTTAGTAGTAGTACTTATTTAGGGAAATTATAGCAATTCTAAAGGCATTTGCAAAGTACAGCTCTTTTTTTTTTTTTTAAAGATTTTATTTATTTATTTGAGAGAGAGAGAGAAAGAAACAGCATGAGAGGGGAAAGGGTCAGAGGGAGAAGCAGGCTCCCCGCTGAGCCAGGAGCCCGATGTGGGACTCGATCCCAGGACTCCGGGATCATGACCTGAGCCGAAGGCAGTCGCTTAACCAACTGAGCCACCCAGGCGCCCAAAGTACAGCTCTTTGAGAATCATTAAAAAGAGTTGCTTGTGGAAAGAGATTTTATTTTTTTTTAAAAACATTTATTTGAGAGAGAGAGAGAGTGAGAGAGAGTGCAAGCAAAGGGGCGGGGGAAGCAGGGAGAGGGAGAAGCAGGCTCCCCGCCGAGCAGGGAGCCTGACACAGGACTTGATCATGACTCGACTTGATGATGACCCCAGCCTGACCCCAGCCGAAAGTAGACAATTAACTGACTGAGCCACCCAGGTGTCCTGGAAAGAGATTTTATGACAGTCCAAAATTTGTCAAGTGGCATTGGCAAACAATAGCTCATATTCTGTGAGACATGTAACTCAGATATCCACATACTGTTGATATGAGTTATTTTGAATTGTTAAAACTAAAAATAATTTTTGGTGATTTCTGTCTGTATAAAGGTCTGGCTTAAGAGAGCTGTATGTGATAAACAGGCTATACTATATATAAGAACTATATATATAAAATATTTTAACTCCTTTATTACATTAAAAATGTGACTTTTTGGAGTTATCATTTCATGATCAGTCTTTTAATTTTTCAGACTGTCATTGTGTATGTATGAGGGCTGAGACCACTACTCATGTTACTTAAATTAATGTTAAGAGGTAATAGGGCACTATATTAAAATGCAGAAAGGAATATTTAATTTCCCGTTATGTTCCAAATTCTTGGGAATTTTTAAAAGGTGCTTATACATGATTTTGGTAATAAAACACTATATTCAGTGCTTGGGATTAATTTCATTGTTAATCTTTAGATTTATTAAATTTATCTTGGAATAGATACATGAAGTACAAAATTCTGATCTTAGAGAAGTTTTCACTCTTTATTATTGAGTTTGATGTTTGCTGTGTTTTTTTTCCATATATGACTTCTCTGAAGGTTTCCTTCTATTCCTATTTTACTAAGTGTTTTTATCATGAGAGGGCGTTGAATTTTGTCAGATGCGTTTTCTGCATCATTTGTGATGTGCATGTTTTTTTCCCTTCATTTTGTTGATGTGGTATTTTACATTGATAGATTTTTCTGTGTTGAACTATTCTTGCATTCCAGGAATAAATCAGATTGTTATGGTGTATAATCTTAATATGCCCCTGAAGTTTTGGTAGTATTTTCTTGTGGATTTTTGCATCAGTGTTCACAAGGGAGATTGGTCTGTAGTTTTCTTGTAGTGTTTTGTCTGGCTCTGTAATCAGGGTTATGCTGGCCTTGTAGAATTAGTTAGGAAGTGTTCAGTTTTTGTTTGTTTGTTTTTTTTTTTTTTGGAAAAGTTTGAGAATTGGTATTCGTTCTTTAAATGTTTGGTGGAATTCAAGAGTAAAGCCATTAGGTCTAGTGCTTTTCTTTGTTGGAAAATTTTTTATTACTGATTAAGTTTCCTTACCAGTTACAGGACTATAAGGTCAGATTTTCTATTTTTTCATAATTTAAGGCTTGGTAGGTTTTGTTTTTTAGAAGTTTGTTCATTTCATCTAGCTTTTCTCATTTTTTGATACACAGTTGTTCATAGTGTTCTCTTATAATCCTTTTAATTTCTGTAGGATTGGTAGTAATATTCTCAGGTTCATTTCTAATGTTAGTAATTTGAATCTTCTCTTTTTCTTAGTACATCTAGCAAAAGGTTTATGTCAATTTTGTTGATCTTTTGGAGAACCATTTTTTGGTTTCATTGATTTTTCTTCCCTCTGTTCCCTTTGTCTCTGCTCTAATCTTCATTATTTCCCTCCTTCTAGCTTTAGAGTTAGTTTTTTAAAAATTTTTTATTGTTATGTTAATCACCATACATTACATCATTAGTTTTTGATGTAGTGTTCCATGATTCATTGTTTGTGCATAACACCCAGTGCTCCACGCAGAATGCGCCCTCTTTAATACCCATCACCAGGCTAACCCATCCCCCCACCCTCCTCCCCTCTAGAACCCTCAGTTTATTTTTCAGAGTCCATCGTCTCTCATGGTTTGTCTCCCCCTCCGACTTACTCCCCTTTATTCTTCCCCTCCTGCTATCTTCTTCTCTAGTTCTTTAAATTGTAAAGTTAGGTTGTTGATTTGAGATCTGGTCTTTTTTAGTGTAAACATTTATAGCTTAAATTCCCCCCCCCCCCCCGCACCATTTGTGTTGTCTTGTAAGTTTTGATATGTTGTCGTTTTCATTCATCTGTGATTTCATCTTTGAGCCATCAGTTGCTTAAAAGTATGTTAATTTGTACTAAATTGTCAATTTTCCAGTTTTAAGTGTACTGATTTGTAAGTTTATTCTGTTGTGAGATTTTTAATGTATTGAGATTTAATTTGTGGCCTAACATATGGTCTGTCCCATATGTGCCTGAGAATATGTGTGTTGTTGAGTAAAGTGGTTCTGTATATGTCTGTTAGATACAGTATATAGTTGGTTTAAGGGGCACCTGGGTGGCTCAGTCATTAAGCGTCTGCCTTTGGCTCAGGTCATGATCCCAGGGTCCTGGGAACGAGCCCCGCATCGGGCTCCCTGCTCAGCGGGAAGCCTGCTTCTCCCTCTCCCATTCCCCCTGCTTGTGTTCCCTCTCTCACTGTCTCTCTCTTGTCAAATTAATAAATAAAATCTTAAAAAAAGATATAGTTGGTTTATTGTGTTAAGTCCTCTGTTTCCTCCTCCTCTTTTTTTTTTTTTTTTTAAAGATTTTATTTATTTGACAGATAGAGACAGCGAGAGAGGAAATACAAGCAGGGGGAGTGGGAGAGAGAGAAGCAGGCTTCCCGCTGAGCAGGGAGCCCAATGCGGGGCTCTATCCCAGGACCCTGGGATCATGATCTGAGCCGAAGGCAGACACTTAATGACTGGGCCACCCAGGTGCCCCTGTTTCCTTACTTTTGTCCGGTGGTTCTCTCCATTATTGTGAGCTGGGTTTTGAAGCCCTCCCCTATTTTTGTAGAACTACTTTTCCCTTTAATTCCATCAGTTTTGCTTCATATATTTTGATGGTCTATTATTAGGTGCCTAAATGTTTCTGATTGTTGTATTTTCTTTTTTGAAACTTTTGTTAGTATATGATGTCCTTTTTTATCTTTTTTTTTTTTTTTAAGATTTTATTTATTTATTTGACAGAGATAGAGAGAGAGCACAAGCAGGCAGAGAGGCAGGCAGAGGGAGAGGGAGAAGCAGGCTCTCCACCGAGCAGGGAGCCCGATGCGGGACTCGATCTTGGGACTCCAGGATCATGACCTGAGCCGAAGGCAGTCGCTTAACCAACTGAGCCACCCAGGCACCCTCTGTTGTTTTTTTTTTTTTTTTTAAAAATATTTATTCACGAGAGAGACAGAGAGAGAGAGAGAGGCAGAGGGAGAAGAAAGCTCCCCGTGGAGCAAGGAGCCTGATGCGGGACTGGATCCCAGGACCACAGGATCACAACCTGAGCTGAAGGGAGATGCTCAACCAACTGAGTCACCCAGGCGTCCCATCCTTCTTTATCTCTTAAAATCTTTTTTTTGATGTAAAGTCTGTTCTGTCTAATATCAGTACAGCCATTCCTGAACTCTTTTGGTTACTATTTGCATGGAATATCTTTTCCCATCCTTTCACTTTCAGCCTGTTTATACTATTTTCCATATGCCCAATAGCTTTTTTGTCCCTTCCTGCATTCCTGTGTTTGTTGATTAACAAACAAACAAAAAACCACGCAGTGTTTTGTAGGGCATTGTTTAAATTCCTTAATGTCCTTTTTTGTATATTCTATAGCTATTTTGTGTGTGTGTGTGTGTGTGAGTGGTTTTCATGGGGTTACCTTTAACATTTTATAGTTACAGTAACTTCAAGAATGGGCAAAATCTGCTCTTTTACAGCTCTGTTCCCACTTATTTTTATTGTTGTCACAGAATTATATCTTTATATGTTGTTTGTCCCCAAACATAAGTAATAATTCTTTTAAATGCATCAGTCTCATAAATTATGTAGAAAACAAGATTGGAGTTACAAAGGTACAGTAGTACTAGCTGTTACACTAATAATAGTTTTTTCCTTTAAATGTCTTAGTTTCTTGGGACACGTGGGTGGCTCAGTTGGTTGGGCATCTGGCTTTTGATTTTGGCTCAGGTCATGATCCTTGGGGTCCTGGGATTGAGCCCCGCATTGGGCTCCATGCTCACTGGGGAGTCTGCTTGGGGCTTCTCTCCCTCTCCTTTTGTTCTTCCCGCTCGTGAGCACGCACATGCTCTCTCTCTCTAAAATAAATCAATCTTAAGAAAAAAAAAATGGATTAGTCTCTTAAATCACATAGAAAATGAATACAGTTATAAACCATTGTTACAGCTTTTTTAATTATTTATTTATAATTCTTTATTTCTCTGGTTTCAGGGTATTGTCTAGTTCCTTTTCATTTCACCTTGTAGAATTCCCTTGAGCATTTCTTGCAGGGCAGGTCTAGTGGTCACAAACCACTTCAGCTTTTGTTTATCTGTAAATGTCTTGATTTCTCCCTCACTTTTGAAGGATAGTTTTGCTTGATTTAGGATTCTTGCTTTACAGTTTTTAGGAGATGGTAATTAAGAGGACATGACCAGTGGTTGACCTGTAAGCCGAACCCGGGCATTTGGAGGTTTCTCACCTCCTGTCCTGTCCTTAAAGTCTTCATGGTTTCTGGAATACCTTTGAGGGTCTCTTCATTTTACTACCTTTTTTTCTTTCTGTCTTTGGTTTGCATAAGGTCTTATCTTTGTCCAAGTGTGCTTATTTTTTCTTCTGCAATTCTGTTGAGCCCATCTAATGACTTTTAAGTTTGTTATTCTACTTTTTAATGCCATAATTTCTGTTGGATTCTTTTTTCTAATTTGTCTCTATTGATACTTTCTATCTGATGTGACATTGTCGTTAAGTTTTTATTTACTTAAGTAATCTCTGTGCCCGGTGTTGGGCTCAAACTCATGATCCCCGAGATCAAGAATCACATGCTCCTCCAACTGAGCTCCCTGATGTGACATTATCGTGAGCCATAGTTTCCTTTAGTTGTGTGAACATGTTTATAATAGCTACATTATAGTATTTATTTGATAAATCTGACATCTAGTCTCTCTCACAGATACTTTCTCTAGCCTGTTTTTCCCCCCCACATAGTGATGAAAACTTTTTCCTTTTGATGAGAACTTTGAAGATTTATTCTTTTACCTTTTCCTTGTGTTGAAAACTTTGAAGATTTACCCTTTTAGCAACTTTAAAAGGTACGATACAGTTTTATTAACTCTAGTCACCATCTGTACGTTATATCCCCAGGACTTATTTTACAAGTGGAAGTCTGCACCTTTTGACCACCTTTGTTACCCATTTTTTTTTTCTCTTTTCTTTCTTCCCAGTGTATGGATATACTTTCCTGTTTCTTTGCATGCCTCCTAACTTTTTATTGGATACTGGACCTTTTAGATAATGTAGCAACTCTAGGCACAGGTACTGGGCTGCCTCTTCCAGTGTTTGTTATTTGCTTGTTAACTTGCATAGTGACTGATTGGATTGTTTTAGTTGAGTCTTTTCCCCCATTAGTGTTCAGCTTCTGATACTGTTTCTCAGGGAGGTGTAATTTTGGATATGCTCCCAGTTACCCAGGGTGATAATGGTTTAGATTGGGCTCTCTTTTTTTGTTTCCCTGAGACCACACTCAGCTGTTAAAAACTTCATTAATTGCCAGCTGATTGCCCTCATGATTTTAAGAATGCCCTGGACTGTAATCGTTCTGCAGACTAATCCCATCAAATTCTAGCTCCTTTGAAGGAATGGTTTCTGAGTTTAGTGTTTCATTTTTGTTAGACACTAGGAGAACTCCTATCAGTTCTCTTATTCTCTGGTACTCTTGCAAACTAACCTGCCTAGAGTTTAACCTGTATCTTTTAAATTTTTTTTTTTATTTTTGGAGGCAGGGACAGGCAGAGGGAGAGGAGAGAGAATCTTAAGCAGGCTCCATGCCCAGTGCAGAGTCTGAGGTGGGTGGGCTTCAATCTCACAATCCTGAGATCATTACCTGAGCTGAAATCAAGAGTCCGATGCTTAGGACGCCTGGGTGGTGCTCAGTCAGTTAAGAATCTGCCTTCATCTCAGGTCATGATCCCAGGGTCCTGAGATCGAGTCCCACGTTGGACTCCTTGCTCAGCAAGTGGGAGCCTGCTTCTCCCACTGCCTGCTGCTCCCCCTGCTTGTGCGCCCCGCCCCCCCGACAAAGAAGTAAAATCTTAAAAAAGTCTATGCTTAACTGACTGAGCCATCCAGGTACCCCTAGTTTAGTCTATATCTTGAATCTGCTGCCAGTACTTCCGCTGTTCTTAGAATGCCTTTAGACTTCTTCACCCTGTGTTGCAAATAAAGTTAAGCCTTTTGGGAAGAGATTAGACCTCCCTGCTTACCCCCTTCCTGCTTCTTCCCCCCAGGCAAAATCTCTGAACCAGGGCTCTAGGGATATGGGGATGGGGACAATGACAAGTTTCTCTCTGAGTAATAGCCACACTCTAAGAGATGAGTGCTTGGTGGGCCAGTGGGCATTGGTCTTGGGTCCTCTCAGCTTGCTTCTCCTGGTGTGTAGGACCTCCACCTCATGAGCTGGGTCAAGAATGATCAGTGCCCTGGTATTCTCAGCATAACATGGTCAAGTTGCAGTTGCCTCAATTCCACAAGTAGGGCTGGCTGGTAGGAGGAAGAGAGCCCCTACTGTAAACTGTTTATCTGAGATTAGACTTGGCAATAGTTACCCAAGGCAGAATGAGAAATACTGATGTCCTCCTGTTCCTCCCGATTGCATCTGGGTGCTGGAGGCCAAGGGGTCCTGTGTTTTTGACTGCAAAAGTCTGGAGTAGATTCTCTGCTCCTCTGAGTTGGGTAGGGAGGAAGAGAGACATCTTGGTTCAGATACCATAGACTTTTTGCTTTTCTTACTGAATTTTCATAGGTAATCTTGAATGTTTCTTTATTTGCTGTTTACTTTTAGGACTGTTTCCAGAGGCTTTTAATGTTTTGTTTTGGTTTTTATCATTTTCATTGGGGAGCAGATCAGCAGAGCTCCTCACACTGTCATGCCAGAAGTCATTCTCCTGTTCATAGTGTTTTATTTTAACCATTCTGATTAGGTTTGTGATGATAGCTCATTTTGGTTTTAATTTGCATTTCTGTGATGGCTAATGACATTGAACATCTTTTCTTGTGATTATTTGCCATTTGTACATCCTCTTTGGGGAAACACCTGTTCCTGTCATTTGTCCATTTTCTAGTTGGAGTATTTTTTTTTTGTACTGTTGAATTTTTGAGTTCTTTACATAGTTTAGATAATAGTTGTTGGATATGTGATTTACAAATATTTTCTCTCAGTCTACGACTTGTCTTTTTAACTTCTTAGTAGAGTGCTTTACAGAAAAGTTAATTTTGATGAAGTCCAGTTTTTCATTTTTTTTCCTATTATGGATCTTTTGGTGTCAAGTCTCAATACTCTTTGCATAGCTCTAGATTATGAAGGTTTTCTCTTGTGTTTTTTATACAAGTTTACATTTTACATTTAAGTCCATTATCCATTTTGAGTTAACTTTTGTTTAACATGTAAGGTTTAGGTTGAAGTCCTCTCTTTTAGTGGGGGGGCTATCACCTTTGTGATTCACCATTAAATTGCTTTTGCCAGGGATGCCTGGGTTGCTTAGTCAGTTAAGCGTCTGCGTTCGGCTCAGGTCATGATCCCAGGGCCCTGAAATCGAGTCCTGCATTGAGCTCCTTGCTCTGTGTGGAGTCTGCTTCTCCCTCTGCCTGCTGCTCCCCTTGCTTGTGTGTGCTCATGCGTGCTCTCTCTCTCTCTCTCTGACAAATAAATAAATATAATAATTATAAAGAAATAAATTGCTTTTGCATATCTTTAAAATAAGAGTTTGGCATATTTGTGTGTCTACATTTTGGATCTCTGATTTGTTCCATCAGTCTGTGTGTCTTTTCCTCTGCCATTACCACACTTGACTGCTGTAGCTGTGTAATAGGCCTTTACATTAGATAGAGGGATTTTTGGTAGATTGTTTTGGTAGGCCTTGTGCCTTCCATATAAATTTTAGAGTAAGCTTGCCATTTATTTTGTTTCTATGCTAAGATCTTGATAGGAATTGCATTTAAACCTGTAGAAAATTTGGGGAGAATTGACATCTTTATTGAGTCTTCCAGTACATGAATATGGTATGTTGCTGTTTTTGTTCATCAGCATTTTGTAATTTTTGGCAAACAGATCCTGTGCATACTTTGTTAAGTGTATACTTAAGTATTTAATTTTCTTGGGAGTAATTTTAAACAGTATTTTTCTAAGTTTCAGTTTCTACATGTTTATTTTTAGTATATAAAAAGTGATATTTGAGTGTCGATATTCTGTCAACATTGCTGAACTCATTTATTCCCAGTTTTTGTAGATCTTCATTAGCATTTTAAGGTTTGCTTTGAAGCATTTTATCCTTTTTTCCCCTATTGTGATATATTAGTTTATTCCATAGTAACCAAATATTATGGGCTTTTAGGATGCAGGCTGTTAATATCCATATGTCAATTTTATACCCAATCATTTGATAATTTTTTATTATAATTTTTCCCAGTTGATTCTGTTGGGTTTTTAGCTAAAGTATCATATAATCTGTAAGTAGTTATAGTTTTCAACCCTCATTTTCACCTCTTATTTTAATTGTCTAAAACCTCCAAGACAAGAGTTCAATAATGGTGATTAAGGACATCTTTACCTTAATTGTAATTTTACCTTAGACTTTTAGTATCAATGCTTTTGATTTCAAAGCATTGCATCCAGGAGCAATTCATTTTATCATTAGGTAGAATGCAAATAAACTAAAATGTATAGTACATTACAGTTGTTGAGTGTTTAGGATTGGGATGTTTTATTAAATCTTCAGGAACCGGAGGGCTGACAAATGCTTTTTCCTTCGATAATTTTATTGTTGAAACTAAAATAATGTGGTAGGCCTTCTTGCTTTGTATATATAAATTAGTGAATAGAACTAAATTTTTTTGATTGAAAATTTTACAGTGCCTTATTTTGTTCATTTATTTTACTTGTAAATTTAGAAAACATTGTTGATAGGAATGTATATTGATCTCTCAGGCCTTTCCTGGAAATTGATTTTCTTCTTTTTATTTTAAGATGAATCCTTTACAAATTCTTTGGGAAAACTTATTTCTTGTTATTTGCTTTCTTTTTCTGAGTTGCGGATTACAAAACAATTCTAACTAATAGAATATTCCATTAACATTCTCATAAATGAGCAACACTCCTCCATATATAGCTCCGGCTTATGAGAAGTTTGGTGTGGTCATTTGGCTGCTTTGCAGAAAGCTTTATTTTACTTGCTACAATTTGAGAATAAAGATTCTGATTCTGTAGTTTACTTGCCACCTAAGCCAAGTGCCTTTAGGGTTCAAATTTTTATCTTTTCTTCCCCAGTCTTAATCATTGGGTAGTAGAAAGAACATGAACATCATGAGGCCGGAAAGACCTGGGTGTAAATTCCAGCTGCTCCTCTTTATTTGTATTGACTAATGGTCTTGAATAAATTAATCTCCCAAGTTTCAGTTTCCACATCTATAAAATGGGGGATAAAACACCTCAGGGGGGTGGCTATATGTTAGTATTATGTGAGATACCACATGTAAATTCTCTGGTACAGAATTTAGCTTTGTGGAATCGTTGATCCACAATAAATGTTAGCTTCCTTTTCCCTGAAACAAAATGAAATAGTAGGTGTGAAATAGTTTTCTGAGCTGCACATAAATAAGTGTAAGTCATTAGCATTGCTTTCTCTTTTAGAATTGGGCATTAATAGCATGGTTTATAATCTCAGTATTATTAATATGCTTGCTGAGGCCCTTAAGTGATAGGCACATGCTAAGGTTTGGTGATCCTTAAAGATTTGTGTTTGTTCTTGCTCCAGAAACTTTGAAAGCCCTTAGAGAAATCCTGCAGCAAACTCACATGATTGTATGAAACAGTTGGCTGATTTTTAGTCTTAATTTGAATTCTAGGGCAGATTCTTAGTCTTAGTACCCATATATATGTGAAAACCAAATACCCATTTTACCTTCTTTTTATGCTATCCAGGCCCTCCCACTTAGCCGTACTCCTCCTTTCCTCTAGGAAGAACTTTGAATCTCACGGGATTTTATGAGCATAACACATACCCTGGCTTCTTCTGTTTATGTTTCTAGTTGGATTGGCTGTGATAATGACCTTATTAGTAGATGTAACTACATGTCTAAATTAAGCTTTTGTACTGTGAGTTTAGGACATGAAATAATTGAACTCCGAGGACTTATTACAGCCTAATTTAGAGAGAGAGTGATGATTTCTGAAAGTTTTTACCACTCAAGAACATTTAAATGTTATCTGTCAAATATTCATTAAATATTTATGTGCATAGCACTTTCTAGGAACTCAAGGGATGTAAAAGAAGTATGCTCTAGTCCTGAGTTTCTTGCCTTCCAGGTTAGTCTAGTTAGAATTCAAAACAACTCAAATATTGAAATGTCAGACGTTTAAGGAACTTAAATGCAAAACATTACCAATGATATGTGCTATGAAAGTCAGAGACTTTGTCCTATTTATTTCCATACAAAATATTATGAATTTTGGTTTCCTCACCTGAAAAGCAGATACACAAATATACCCTTTGAGGTCATTGTGATGTTTAAATGAGACTGGATATATAAGACCCAGTTATTATACATAAAATCCACATATTCTTTCTGCAGTTTGGTCTGGTTTTAATGAAAAAGTGATGTATTGTAAAATGGTATATTTGAAGTAAGTAAGTAAGAATTGCATGTTGTAAAATGATATATTGTAAAAAAAAAAAAATGCAGGCAGAACAAAATGAAAAGTTTTCTCACTTGAGACCTTAGATTCTTCCCTATGTACTTCAGTACCAAGAGTACAGTTTTTAATATTTTCTAGTAATTATACAATTATACTTTTATAACTTCTGGGAACATATACATGTCTTGTATTCTGATTTTTTAAAAAAAAATTGATTTTGACCATCTTTCCTGTTAGCAAATACAGATATTTTATACATTGTTTTATTCTTTTTTTTTTTTTTAAGATTTTATTTATTTGACAGAGAGACACACTGAGAGAGGGAACACAAACTGGGGGAGTGGGAGAGGGAGAAGCAGGCTTCCCCCTGAGCAGGGAGCCTGATGCGGGGCTCAGTCCCAGGACCCTGGGATCATGACCTGAGCCAAAGGCAGATGCTTAACGACTGAGCCGCCCAGGCGCCCCTCTTTTTTTTTTTTTTTTAAGATTTTATTTATTTACTTGAGAGAGAGTGCGTGTGTGCACAGGCGCACACATGAACTGGGGAATGGACAAAGGGAGAGGGAGTAGCAGGCTCCCCACTGAGCAGGGAGTCCCAGGACTCTGGGATCATGACTTGAGCTGAAGGCAGCCACTCAACCCACTGAGCCATCCAGGCGCCCTGTTTTATTATTTTTAATGATTGCTGGGTATTCTGTTGTTTGAGTGTATAATAATACAACCTTTGTCTTCCCTCAGCACTCATTTAGTGTGTTTATTTAAAATATGTTAATTCACAACTTTCCTCTCCTTAGGGTCAACTCACTATCCAGAAAGTCCATCCTCCCCAGAAGGGACAGAAAGGAAGACCTCTTGGTAAGAAAGGCTTGGGTATCCCATGAACCAGACAGCAGAAAACCGATTGGGGTGCAGCAGGACTCCAGAGCCAGATATAAGGCTCAGAAAAGGGCACCAGCTGGATGGTACAAGGAGAGGTGATAATGACAGCCACCAAGGAAATTTGGAACCTGTTTTAGGGGCATCTGTTCTTTCTTCCCACCATAAAAAAGTAAGTTAAAGGGGAAGGATGGTAAGTAAAACAATGTTTATGGGAATGTGGTTGGAGGGAAGATATTTAGAGAAAAAAAAAAAGTATGGGGATGTTGCTGGAGAGAGGATGGGTTTTGAAAAGGAATATTGAGCACATTTGTAAGTTTTTGTTCAGGACAAATAAAGTCTCATTTTTAAATTAGCTAGGTGTTACTTGATTTTATAGTTAATCCTTTTCTGCTGACCCTGAAATCATACTTAATCTGCTTTATCTTGTTTGAGAAAGGAAATGGATTTTTTTTTTTAAGACTTTATTTATGGGCGCCTGGGTGGCTCAGTTGGTTAAGCAACTGCCTTCGTCTTAGGTCATGATCCTGGAGTCCCGGGATCGAGTCCTACATCGGGCTCCCTGCTCAGCAGGGAGTCTGCTTCTCCCTCTGACCCTCTTCCCTCTCATGCTTTCTATCTCTCATTCTCTCTCTCTCTCAAATAAATAAAATCTTTAAAAAAAAAAACGACTTTATTTATTTATTTGACAGAGAGCACAGCAGGGGGAGTGGCAGGCTCCCTGCAGAGCAGGGGGAGCCTGATGTGGGACTCGATCCCAGGACCCTGGGATCATGAACTGAGCCGAAGGCAGTCACTTAACCAACTGAGCCACCCAGGCGCCCGAGAAAGGAAATGGATTTTTGTAGTTACTATTTAATCTTTATAATTCAACCATGTTTTAGTTATGACATATTATCATTTATATTTTTGGAGAAATTCTAACTCTGTGCTAGAACTACTCCAAATATGGTTTATCTCCAGTGTCTACCTTGGGAGTCACTAGAATTCTGGGAACAGAAGGCAGATTTTCATCTTTCCTTTTACTTCCTAGAGAAAAGAGCAGCTTTTAAATTATTTAAGCAACTATGCCTAGAGAGCAAAGGTATAAGTATCTATGAACAGCATCAGAAAGTCATTGTTTTATACATTTTGTTATGTGCTTTGTATCCTTGGAATTCTGTAGCATGTGTTCACTGTTGTGACTCTAGTACAATGTTTCTCAAACTGTAGGTTGTTTCCATTAGTGGTTTGTAAAATTGATTTTGGTACTACAAGTAGTGTTTAAAAAATTAAATAGCAAGAGAACAGTGAGGTGCATGTATGTAGTAATATACATTTAAATTATTTGTTGAAATTGTTTAGTTTTATATAAATGAATAATATATACATTTCTTAATGTGGGTTGTAGTTAAGACATTTTGAAAGCCTCTACTCCAAACTGTATCTTTATCATCCTAAGAGATATGTTTATTGTGTGGGTAATAGTGGTGTTGGTTTGAACTCCAGAGGGTTTTCTTGTCTTTTCAGACCTATTACAAGAATTTCATCAGAGCACTGTAGTAATATAGGTACAATATAGGAAATTTAAGGTAGTTCTTCTATTCTTAAGCCAACTTTATCTTCTTGGCTAGATCATGCTATAGTGAAAGATTTGCATGCATGCGTGTGTATGTGCCCACACATACAGAGGACAGGTCAGTAGGATTAAAAAAGCACCTATTTGCCTATAGTAAGTATAATATTATTTGGTCTTTAAACCAGCATTATTACTGTTCAGAGAGAAGTTTAACAGATATCTGGGGTAAGAACTTCCGTCTACAGTTAAGACCTTGCTTTCTTGCTGCCATTTTATAGTAATGTGTACTAGTAGCTAAGACTTTCCTATCTAAGCTCAGCAAGCTCTTTCTCTCATTTGCTACTAAGGCCTAAGTAGTTGTTATTTTACTTGGATGAGTGACTGGAGGTGTTTTGTTTTATTTTCCTTTTTATTACCGTAAACACAACATGAATTATTGCTAACTATATGTCCATTAGATCTCTAGAACTTTTACAGCTTGCATGACTGAAAACCTCCCGTTTTCTCTGCCCCTGCTAGCCCTTGGCAGCTGCCATTGTGCTTTCCGCTTTTATGAGTCTGACTGCTTTAGATATCTCATGTAGGTGGAATCATGCAGTATCTCTCCTTCTATTACTGGCTTATTTCACTTAGCATATATTCTTAAGGTTTGCACATGTTGTAGCATATATCAAGACTTCTTTTTTTAAGGCTAAATACTATTCCATTATGGGTATATACCGCCTTGTCTTAGCCATTTATCCACTGATGAACGTTTAGGTTGTTTGTACCTCTTGGCCATTATGAATAATGCTGTCAATACTGTTCTCAGTTCTTTTTTGTATATACCCAGAAGTAGGATTACTGGATCATATGACAGTTCTATTTTTAGTTTTTTTGAGGAACCTCCATACTGTTTTCCATAGGAGCTGCATCGTTTTACATTCCCATCAATAGTGCACAAGGGTTCTCATTTTCTCCACATCCTCGCCAACACATACTGTTTTCTTTTTTGATAATGGCTATCCTAACAGATGTGATGTGGTACCTCACTGTAGTTTTGCTTTGCATTTTTTGGATGATTAGTGATGTTGAGCATTCTTTTCCTCTACTTGTATACTTGGAGAAATGTCTGTTCACATCTTTTGCCCATTTTTTAAATCCATTTATAAACCAATTGAGTTGTTTTTTCTTCTTTTTTTCTGTTGAGTTTTAGGAGTTCCTTTTATATTTTGGATATTAACTCATCAGATATATGGTTTGCAAATATTTTCTCCTACTCCATAGGTTACCTTTTCATTCTGTTGATTGTTTTCTTTGCTATGCAGGAGCTATTTAGGTGACATAGTCCCACTTGTCTAATTTGCTTTTATTATTTGTGCTTTTGATGTCATATCCAAGAAAACACTACCAAAACCAGTGTTGTAAAACTTAACTTTTCCTTTGTATTTTCTTCTAGGAGATTTATAGTTTTAGGTTTTTACATTTAGGTTTTTTTGAGTTAAGTCATTTTGAATTGATTTTTGTGTATTATGTAAGGGTCCATTTTTACTCTTTTGCACGTGGGTATCCAGTTTTCTAGTACCATTTATTGGAGAGACTCTATAGTCTCTTTCCCATTATATAGTCTTGCTCTTCTTGCCGAAGATCACTTGACTATATATGCTGAGTTTATTTCTGGGCTCATGATTCTGTTCCATTGGTCTGTATGTCTTCCTGCCAGTACCATATAATTTTGGTTACTGTACTTTTGTAATATGTTTTGAAGGAAGTGGGATATTTCCAGCATTGTTGTTCTTTCTCTAGACTGTTTTGACTAGGGGAGCCTGGGTGACTCAATCGGTTAAATGTCTGCCTTTGGCTCAGGTCATGATCTCAGGGTCCTGGGATCGAGCCCCATGTCGGGCTCCCTGCTCAGTGGGGATTCTGCTTCTCCCTCTCCCTCTGCCCCTCCCATCCCCCACTTGTGCTCTCTCTCAAATAAATAAAATCTTAAAAAAATATACTGTTTTGACTATTCGAGGCCCTTTGTCATCCATATGAATTTAGGGATTTTTTTTTTTAAATGATTGAGGTTATCGTAAAGAAAATGGAGATGTAGTAAACAGAATTGGAAGAGGGTTGACCAAGTTATTGAACACACGGTCAGGAGACCCATCATCTACCCTTGTTAAATATAAAAAGTTAACTTAATTATCCTTGATTTATATTTGTCATAGATGATACCTGTGTTCCTTTCCAGTTATGATAGGACTCTACATTTTTAAAAAAGATTTTATTTATTTGAGTGAGAGAGTGCACGCACATGCATGTACAGAGGGACAGTAAGAGGGAGAAGCAGACTCCCTGCTGAGCAAGGAGCCCAATGCAGGGCTTGATCCCAGGACCCTGTGATCATGACCTGAGCCAAAGGCAGACGCTTAACTGACTGAGCCACCTAGCTACCCCAGGATCCTACATTTTTATCAATTTTCTGATACTAAGAAATGTTCAAGGGTTTCCAGAATGTACACATTGAACTATTTTTTTTTTTTTAAGATTTTGTTTTTAAGTAATCTCTACACCCAATGTGGGGCTTGAACTCACAACCCCAAGATCAAGAGTTGCATGCTTTACTGACTGAGCCAGCCAGGTGCCTCACATTGAATTATTCTGAAATATACTAATATCCTATTTAAAGAACTGAACTGATGGTGATTATTAGTACCGCTGGCAGTTTCTAGAAGTGATTGTGTAACTGAATGCTTAGTAATGATTGATGGAAAATTGGGGAAGAGGAAAGGAGGAAGTGTGTACAGGGCATTTTAATTAATAGTAGTGTGTGCAGGGTCCTGAATCTGAAAAGAACTTGGCATATTTAAGTGTGGTCAGTGGGTAGGGGGAGGATAGTAGAAATGAGGAAAAAAAATTTGGGTAAGAACCTTTGTAGACCATGGTATGGAGAAAGTATATTGGAGGTTATTGGAAAGTTTTAGCAAAGGAGTGATAAGATTTTATTTGCATTCTAGAAAGATCACTTTGGGCTCTTATGTGAAGACAGCAGATTTTGGGGGCTTTTGGTCGGGAGAGAAACTTGGAGATGAGTCAGAAGGCTGCTACAGAAATTCATGAGAGTTGCTTATTCTGGGTTGATGGTGATAGTTGAGTTGGCAAGAAGTGGATACATTTGAGCTGTGCTTTGGAGGTAGAGTTGACAGAATTTGCTGGTAGATTGGATATGATGGGTTAAGGGAGAAGGGAAGGAAATGACAATGAGTCTGAGGTATGACGTGAATACTTGGGATTGCTGGGGTATGATTCTGTATTCTGAGATGGGAAAAACTAGACGGTAAGTTTGGAGGTGAAGTTAAGTTTAGGTGGGAGGATCAAGAGCTTGCTTTTGGTTGTGTTAAATATAAAATGCACGTGAGACATCTTAGTGGATGCGTCTAAAAGTTAGTTGGCTAAGAGTGTGGCATTCTTAAGAGTGGCCTGGGCTGGAAGTAATTTATTTAGGAACTAGCTGCAATGTAGATATGATACTTAAAACCATTCAGTGGTTAAGGTTACTTAAGAGAGGAAGAGAGAAGAGAGGGAAAAGAGAAGGGCCTAGGATCCAGCCTGAAGGACGCCAGCATTCTCAGGGCATTTCAAGGAGAGAGAGTAAGTAGGTAAGGTAGGAGGAAAACCCTGGAAAGTGTTACATCACAAAAACCCGGAAAGTCTTACAAGAAGGAGGGGAGGGAGCAGTAGCAGTGATTGGTTTGTTTCTAGTGCTGCTAAAGAGATCATGGACAAAAAGGATAGACCAGTGACCATTGGTTCTGGAAACATGGTGTTCCTAGGTGAACTTAACAAGAGCTATTTTGGTGGAGGAGTGGGAATAGAAGCCAGACCTTGGAGTAGATCTAATTGTGAATAGCAGGTGGTAAGTATTCACGGCATGAGTAATAAGCAGTTCTTTCTCTGTCATGTAAAAAAGATGTTTCAAACAAACAAGTGAACTTTTTTTCCAAGTGTGTTTCTCATGCACTGAAATTATTTTAAACTTTCTGGTTTCCCACACAGAATAGTAATAAATAATAATAAAATTAGAATTACATAAAACCTTTAATTTTTTGCTTATTCCTTTTATAAATGAGTATATTTTGCCCTCTATGGACAGCAAACGTGTAGATATAAGCCCCTTATTTTTTAGGTGTTTTTGGACTATAAAAGAACACTTACTAAGACTGAATTGGAGAACACCAAGGTCTACTATATATATACATATTTTTTTTTTTTAAGATTTTATTTATTTGTTTGACAGAGACACCGCGAGAGAGGGAACACAAGCAGGGGGAGTGGGAGAGGGAGAAGCAGGCTTTCTGCTGAGCAGGGAGCCTGATGAAGGGCTCCATCCCAGGACCCTGGGATCATGACCTGAGCCTAAGGCAGACGCTTAATGACTGAGCCACCCAGGCGCCCCGGCCTACTATATTCTTTATTTTTAAAGATTTTATTTATTTGTCAGAGAAAGAGAGCGTGCGCGCATGCATAATAAGCAGGGAGAGTGGCAGGCAGAGGGAGAAGCAGGCTCCCTGCTGAGTAAGGAGCCCAATGCAGGACTTGATCCCAGGACCCTGAGATCATGACCTGAGCCAAAGGCAGATGCTTAACTGACTGAGCCACCTAGGTGTCCCAGGCCTACTATATTCTAACTCTAGATTTGTGAAGAATCTTTCCTGGATTCTTTGGACCTATACTTGGAATCTGTACTTTGCTTATTTTTGTGGTATTGGAATATCAAAATGTGAATTTGAGAATTGTAACACAACTATCTTCAGTGCAGAAAGATATTCTGGTAATTTTTTAATCTAAAAATGTTCATAACATGCATATTGAATGTTAAAGAAAAGCAGAAGGTAAGATTGTGTGTGTGTGTGTAGAGAAAGAGAGCAAGAGAGAGAGAACAACTTATAAGGTCATACACACTGAAATTTATAGTTATGTAAATATTTTAATGTTTGTGCACCAAAAAAGTACATCCCTGTGTTAGTCAGCTTTTGCTGCAGGAACTAAATAGTCTAAACGCTCAATGACTTAGAACAATAGAAACATACACGAGGGCTGTGGGTCAAGTGTGACTGCTCTAGGTTGCCATTCTGTTGTGGGTCAGCTCCATGAGCATTCTTACTCTGGGACCCAGGCTGAAGGAGGCTGTCTGGGACATTTTCTTGTGGCAGATTGCAAAAGTCCCAGAGAACAAATCAAATCACACATTTGCCTTCAAAGTTTCTGCCCATATGTGATGTATGTCACATTTGCTTATGTTCCATTGGCCAAAGCAGTTATGTGGCCAGGTCCAAAGATAATGGGATGGGGTTCTATTTCTCTATGGGAAAGGAGTGAGTGAATAATTGAAAACTTTAATATATAATCTGCCACAGTTTGTAAGGAAAAAGCCATTCCCTATCCCAGCATCTTTATGTAGGTTACTGTACTTCATAAAATAAATTTTCAGTGCTAGGGGTGCCTGGATGGCTAAGTTGGTTAAGTGTCCAACTCTTGATTTCGGCTCAGGTCATGATCTCAGGGTCATGGGATCAAGCTCCATATTGGGGCTTGTCCTTCCTCTGCCCCCCCCCCCCAAAAAAAAAAAAAAATTTTAAAAAAAAAACCCACAAATTTTCAGTGCTACATCAGATGCTGGAGAGAATTTTCTTATACCACAGAATACCGGAATGACATTTGGAAGATGTAGATTCTTCTGTTTATCTGACTCCTGGTTATAACTTTGCAGAACTTTTCAGTGCATCAGTTTCTCTGAGAAAAGAGCAAAAAGAACATTGTGTATGTCTTCTGTATGCATATTATATGAATAATGTGAGAATTTGTGAAAATTCTTCTAGTTTTTAGATTTGATGCTTGCTTTTCTGTTCGGGACTGTTGCCCTAAATTTTAATAATGAGCATTGTGTTAAAACAAAACAAAACAAAACTTAGTAGTGTAAATATCCAGAGGTTACCTAAGATGATGTAAACGAGTATGTGCAGTTGAACTGACTATTCTATGATATGTTGGGTCTCTATGTGTTATAGATGAGAAAACTTAGACAGTGAATGCTTAAGCGACCATTCCAGCCTCCCAGGAATTTCCAGTGTCTGGAGACATTTTTGGTTGTCAAACTAGGGTAGTTGTGCTACTAACATCTTGTGGGCAGAGGCCAAGGTTGCTGATAAAGATCCTATAATGCACAGACAGCTCCCATAACAAAGAAGTATCTAGCCAAGTATGTCAGTAAGTACCCAGGTTGAGAAAGCTAATATATGTACTGACTACCTCAGTAGCCCATTGTCACAATAGCATATCTAGAACTATTATGTCTTCTATTAATGGAAGTATTGTAGGAATGTATTTTTTCAGATCCAGGTCTGTCATTTTGCAAATCTCCAAGAGATTTCATCAAATCATAATCTTTATAAATGATTCATTTTAAGTTGTGCTGTGCACAGCCTACAGGGTGGAACATAGTGGCCCTGTTTGCCTGCTCTGGGCCAGGTGCGTTTCTAAGTGCTAGGAATATGTGATGGGTAAGAGCCATGATTTTTGCCTGCATGGTGCAAGTGCAGAGGTGAAGACACACGATAAAACCCTGAACACATAAATGAATAAATTACAGATGGTGATAATTGCTATGAGGAGAAAAGTATGCTAAAGTAATGAGGTAAGAGAATTTTGAAGACATTTATTTCTTACTGTTTTTTTTTTAGAGCAGTTTTTAGGTTCACAGAAAAATTGAGGGGAAAATATAGAGATTTTCTGCATACTCCCTGCCCTCACACATGCATAGCCTCCCCCACTGTGAACATCCCGGACCAGAGTGCTATCTTTGTTACAATTCATGAGCCTATATTGACACATCGTAATTACCCAAAGTTCATAGTTTACAGTTTACTCATGATGTTGTATATACTATGGGTTTGGACAAATGTATGACATATATCCATCATTATGGTATTATGCAGAGTGCTTTTAGTGCCCTAAAAATCCTCTGTGCTCCGTCAACCCCCCCACCCCCCTAAGTTCTTTAGCTATAGTTAAGAAAAGCATGTTTGAGGTGAGGCCTGAGTGATGAGGAACCAGCAAAGAGCTTAGGGGAAGAGTATTTCCAGGTGGAGGAAGCAAGCTAGTATAGGGGGCCAGAGGTGGAATAAGCTTTTTCCCCTCTGCTGTTTCTGTCTCCTCCTGTCTCCTCCTCCCCACCCCCTTTTTTCCCCCTTGAGGACTGAAAGAAGGCCAGTGCAATTAGAGCATGAGGAACAAGAAGAAAGAGTGAAATGAGATGAGGTCAGTAGGCCAGGGAGGGACCAGATCATATAATATGGTGTACAGAAGGAGTTTAGATTTTATTTTAATAAAATCTGCTAAAAAGTGAAGAGCCTTTGGGGTGTTGAAACAGGAGGGCGGGATTGTGATTTTTAAAAGATCACTTTGGATGTGGAGAAGGAACTGTGAGAAGACAGAATGGAAGGACAGGAGCCTGTAGAATATTCTACGTGAGAGAAGATGTTGACTTGAAACAGGGTGGTAGTAGCCGCAGAAATGGAGGGAAGTGGAGGGATTCCCAGTATATCTTGGAGGGCAAGCCAGCAGGACTTCCTGATGGATTCGATGTGGAGAGTGAGGAAAAGAGGGTAATCAAGGGTGATTGCTGGATATTTTAACTGCACAAAAACTGGGATTGGTAAGGTGGGGGAGGCAGGCTTAAAAAGGGGGAATCAAGAGTTTTGTTTTAAAATGTGAGATTTGAGATTCTCTTTAGTCTAATTGAATAGGTAGTAACTATCGCTATATGATTTTTAATGTGCCACTGTTTTTTAACTATATTCAAAACTGACACGATTATTGAAGCTAAAGACTTATTAAAGCTAGAAGGAATTTCAGACTAGCCAATTTGAGATTAACAATGGCAACAAAGTTATGTTTATAATATTAGTTAATGAGACAGTAAAGTGTTTTTAGAATTTAGAATTTATCCATCCAGTCCCTTTTGTGTCACATTCACAGTGTTTCATTTTATACTATGTATTTTTATTTATCATTTTCACTTGATAGAGTGGTATCTTCTAAATACAACGTTTGTGCTCTTTGTTTTACTAACAAATAATTGAGCGAATGTGATTTTTTTCATCCTTATGAATGAACTCATTATATTGCCTTGAAAACCTGTATTTGATTTTCCTTTAATCTTAGAGTTAACTCAGAAGCCAAAATCCTGAACAAAAGAACCATTTCTCTCTTCACATCTGTTTTAACATTTTCTGTGAGGAATCTTGGAGTGAGAGAATGAGATCCTTAGATTGTGGAATGTTAGAGTTGAAAAGACTCTCTGAAACCATCTTGTTTACTTTCCTCAATTACTAAAGAGGAAATTACGTGTTTTTGTTCCTAATGAAAATTTGTCCTTTCTGTATTGTTTCTCTTTGGAGTGGAAGTTCTTTGCTGAAAATGAGAAGGTGGTTTATGGAGAGACCAGTGTCTCTGTATGTACTACCTACCTGGGAGGTGGTTTAAGTAAGAAAACTTACTGGATCATTGAAGCAACGAAAACTTTTCTACTGCTCTGGTTTTCCCTTGCCCCTCCTCTTCATTCATGACGTTCTATATTTAATCTGTATACAGTACTGTCCCTTGCTGTTAATTTCAGAGTTGTTAGTATAGAATAATGATAGGAGAGAAAAGAAGGAAGATAGAGTTACAGAAAACTATGTAATTTTGAGCCTGAAATTAAAGACAAGATACTAACTTAATATCTTCCAGGGGTGTAATGAGTTCCATACACTGATTTTTTTTGTTTGTTTTTGGAGGAAGGATTCATTTCTTGAAATTTCCAGTTTTGAAGTGGAAGTATGTGAACTGTTAGCAAATAGAGTGTATCCATCTGAATAATTCTAATAGTGCCTTAAATTTGTACATAGCACTCTCACAGACGTGATCTCATTTGCCTCTCAAAATTGCAGTCTGAAATAGGAAGACCAGATATCTCTTTTTAAAAGTGGATGAAAGTGAGATTTAGAAAGCTTAGAGTAATGTGCCCAAAGTCACATGGCTAAATGAGAACATGTGCTGGGTCTTCTGACTGCACTTTCTGCTGAACAACGATGCCTTTATGAAAATTGGCAGCAGGCTGGCTTCATGTTCCTCATTTCCAAACTCTGCCTCTGAGTATTTATGTTGAGCCCAGAGGTTAGATTCAACCATTGGTACTTGTTTTTTGACAGAATTTTTGTGCATACCTGATTTTCTTTTAGGCCAGAAGCATTTTAACTTTTCAGTGGATTTTTTGTTTATTTTGAAAAGAAATAAACCTAACGTTATCATGATGTGTTCTTTCACATTTCTAATGATTTTGCATCATTTTCTTTGAGTATTTGTTCCCTCTTTTTATATTTATTTATTAGTTTTTAAAAGGATTTTATTTATTTGAGAGAGAACAAGTGAGCTTGCACGAATTGGAGGGGAGGGGCAGAGGGAGAAGCAGACTCTCCGCTGAGCAGGAAGCCCAGGATGGGACTCGATCCCGGACCCCAGGATCATGACCTGAGCCAAAGGCAGATGCTTAACCGACTGAGCCACCCAGGCACGCCTTTTCCCTCTTTTTAAAATAGAGAACTTAATGTAAATTGCATAGGCTTTTAAAAAAATGTGGTAGTTTCCCTTAGATTCTCTAGCTACATTAAATGCCAGTTGTGCATAAGGATAAAAATGTAATAGGAAAAGCAAGAGAGAGAGGTGTCTTTTTTTTTAAATAAAAAACAAGTTAAATGAAATTCTAAATTTATAAAAATAAGGTTTAAAGGTAGTTGTATCCATTACAGAGTGATACGTCTTTTTGTGCAGGTGTTTATTAGGTTTATTAGCAGATTCCTTTAAATCAGTGAATCTGTTTTGGAATGCTTATCTGATCACTTATGGCCCTTTAAGGAAAATAAACACAAATGCCAGGATTTAATCCTAACCTACTAAATCAGAATCTTTGGGTCCTGGATGAATGTATTTTTTAAAATCTACACAAGTGACTAAGATGCTCACTGTTGTTTAAAAATTAGTGCCTAGAGTTATAGTTCTTTTTTTTTTTTTTTTTTTAAAGATTTTATTTATTTGAGAGAGAGATAATGAGAGATAGAATGAGAGGGAAGAGGGCCAGAGGGAGAAGCAGACTCCCTGCTGAGCAGGGAGCCCGATGTGGGACTCGATCCCGGGACTCCAGGATCATGACCTGAGCCTTCAGGCAGTCGCTTAACCATCTGAGCCACCCAGGCGCCCTCTTTTTTTTTTTTTTTTAAAGATTTTTATTTTTAGAGAGAGAGCACACAAGAGGGAGGGTTGAGGGAGAAAGGAGAGAGAATCTCAAGCTGATTTCATGCCTAGTACCAGAGTCTGACATGGGGCTCGATCTCACCATCCTGAGATCATCCCCTGAGCCGAAACCAAGAGTTAGATGCTTAATCAACTGTGCCATCCAGGCGCCCCTATAGTTCTTTTATTTACAATAATGTATTAAAAACTTCTCAGGAGCATGGTTTGCAAAAGGGCAAATCTCTGTGTGTCCTCTGAGGAATATTTTGGAAATCGTTAGATTTTTTGCTGTTTGTTAAAGGAAAATGTCACTATTTTTAAAAATATTGAGATAATTCATATATAAAGTTCACCTGTTTATAAAGTGTTGTACAATTCAAAAGTTTTAGTTGTGCAACCATCACAACACTCTAATTTAGAACATTTTTTTTATTTTCTCTAAAAGAAACCTCTTTTACCCATTAGCTATCATTCCTATCCCCACGCTTTAACTCTAGGCAGCTGATTTCCAGTCTCCTTTCTGTCTCTATGGATTTTCCTCTTGCAGATTTTTTATATAATGGAGTCATGGGATGTGTGGTGTTTTATGACCAGCTCTTTTACTTAGCATAATGTTTTGAAGGTTCATTTGTGTTGTATCACCTATCAGAACTTCACATTTTCTTTTATGGCTGAGTAATATTCCATTGTATGGTTGTACCATACTTCATTGAAAAAATGTTGCTATGAACATTGATGTACAAGTTTTTGTGTACCGATATGGTTTCATTTCTTATGCACAGGAGTGATTTTTCTGGATCATGTGTTAACTATGTTTGTAACATTTTGAGGAACCGCCAGCCTGCTTTCTCTGCTTTCTGTAGCAGCTGTACCATTTTACATCCCCACTAGCAATGTTTGAGGGTTCCACCTTTTCCATGTCCTGGCCGGCACTTAGTTTGGCCTGTCTTTATTATTTTTTTAAACATATATATGTATATTTAAAGATTTTATTTATTTGACAGAGCATGAGCAAGGGGAGAGGGAGAAGCAGAAGCAGGCTCCCTGCTGAGCAGGGAGCCCAATGCTAGACTTGATCCCAGGACTTTGGGAACATGACCTGAGCCAAAGGCAGATGTTTAACCGATTGAGCCACTCACGCGTCCCTTGCCTGTCTTTTTGAATATAGCCATCCGAGTGGGTGTGAAGTGGTATCTCATTGTGGTTACAGTTGACTCGAGTTTTTTTTCTTTTTAAAGATTTTATTTATTTGAGAGAGAGCACAAGCAGAGGGAGTGGCGGGCGGAGCGAGAAGCAGGTTACCTGCTGGGCAAGGAGCCCGATGTGAGAGGCTCCATCCCAGGGCCCTGGGATCATGACCTGAGCCAAAGGCAGATACTTAACTGACTGAGCCACCCAGGTGTCCCTGACTCTTGAGTTTTTTTTTTTATATTTTTATTTTTTAAAGATTTTATTTATTTGACAGAGACACAGTGAGAGAGGGAACACAAGCAGGGGGAGAGAAAGAGGGAGAAGCAGGCTTCCCGCTGAGCAGGGAGCCTGATGCGGGCCTCCATCCCAGGACCCTAGGAGCTTGACCTGAGCTCAAGGCAGACGCATAACTACTGAGCCACCCAGGCACCCCTACTCTTGAGTTTTTATCAGGAGATATACCTAGGTTAGCTGTGGCTGAAGATTTTAATTATTTAACCTCTTTGAAGACTCTGGAAATAGCAATTAAATTCAAACCTATTAAAAACTCAAGTTGTGTCTGTTCAACTTCTAATGGTTTGGTTCTTTTTGCCTATACTGTTAAACTACTTTAACCTACTATCATCTCCCATCTGGAATATTGGGCTAGATCTCCTGATAGGGCTTTCTGTTTTGTTTCTTGTTTTTGTCCAATGTATTCCTCACACAGTTGCTAAAGAGAATTCTTAAAAAATGCAGAGTTTTGTTAGCCATTTCCATTTTAAAAAAATCATTTGCTTCCCATTGCACTTAGGACAAAATCCCCACTCTTGTCCATAATCTACAGGACTCTGATGAGCTCACCTCTCTGGTTGTCTGAATTCATTTCAGGACGTTCTCTTTCTTGGTCAGTGAGCCTTAACCACATTGGCCTTATTTCCTTAAACAGGCTAAGTTCTCTTCAGCCAGAGAGCCTTCAAAAGTGGTTATTTTCTCTGCCCGGGGTGTTGTTAGATCCACACTTCTGGCTAACCGCTGCTTATTCTTTAGTATTTAAATTAAATATCACTTCCGTAGAAAAACCTTTCACAAATTCTCTATCTCCACTTCATTCTATTTCATCTTTCCTATTTTTAAAGCATACCATTTATATTTCATCACAATACACACCATAACTTGTAATTATATATTTATATGGTTAGATGTTAATAATTATTTTTGCTTGTAGACTGTGTTCCATGGTGGAACAAATCTTGCCTTTTGTCACCCCATCCTCAGATTCTAGCCCAGTCTTTCTGATTCATGGTGAATGTATAACACATAGATGTTGAATGAATTTATCAGTAGCCAATATAGTGTTCTAGGTCTAAATTGTCTCAGGTAGTTTCCATAAAAAGATGTATAGAAGGAGAATATTGGGGCATGCTGTTTTGATGTTCAGGGAAAATTAGTCAACATACTTATTTAATCTGTGATGAATAAGTATATTTTTATTATTTATCAGAAGAATGATAGCTCATATTTATTGGGCCTGTACAATGTATGAGACAACTTTCTAAGCTCTTTTGCACATATCATCTCATTCATTCCTGGAGTAGCCTTATAGAGTAGGTATGAGTAGTATTTGTTTTACAGATGAGGAAACTAAGGTTCCATTGAATTTATGTGAGTGATACACTGGGACTCTTATTGGAGGATTTAATATACTACTTCTCTACATGGGGTTGGATTTTCCTTTCATTGATTTATTGTCAAAAGTGTGATTTGGCAGTTTGAATGGTTATTTGTCTCTAATATAATACATTTTAAAGGACACTTTTCATAGATGGTCAAAATTGTGGAAAAAGAGACTCTGTGATAGATGGTAGTGATCCGTTGTAATTGTGGAATTGACTCTTAAGTAGCTTCAAATGAAATAGTGCACAATTACATTCATTTCCCTGTGTGTGAGGGTCCTTTATTTGAGGCAATGGAGAGGTTAATTTACTTTATTCCTTAAGAAGCAAAATGGTTTTTTTGTTTGTTTTTAAGAGGACTAGAAATCAAATACAGTTGACCCTTGAATGATACAGGTTTAAACTGCATGGGTCTACTTATGTGGATTTTTTTTTTGAAATATGGAGTACCAGTACTGTAAATGTATATTCTCTTATTTATGATTTTTTTTAAAAGATTTTATTTATTTGAGGGAGAGAGAATGGGAGATAGAGAGCATGAGAGGGAAGAGGGTCAGAGGGAGAAGCAGACTCCCTGCTGAGCAGGGAGCCTGATGTGGGACTCGATCCCGGGACTGCAGGATCATGACCTGAGCCGAAGGCAGTCGCTTAACCAACTGAACCACCCAGGCGCCCTCTTATTTATGATTTTTTAGTAACATTTTCTTTAGCCTACTTCATTATAAGAATACAGTATATAACATACAAAATATGTATGAATCAACTGTTTACGTAATTGGTAAGGCTTCTGGTCCATAGTAGACAATTAGTAGTTAAGTTTGTGAGGAATCAAAAGTTATACGTGGATTTTTGACTACATGGGGGGTCAGTGCCCCATCCCTTGGTTGTTCAAGGGTTAACTGTACTTACAAAATTAAAGTCTCTGTACTAGGAGTCTGTTTTTTATAAGCTCCCTCATATGATTCTGGGACACACTTAAAATTTGAGAACTAGTGATTATAGCCTTCTCCTTTTCTCATGATGCATATGTATATGTTCTAGACTGATGGAACTTCAGCAGGGTAGGTCCAGAGTAGCTGCATGTGTCCTTATCCATAAGTGGAGTATTTGATAGTATGTACTTTGTCTCGTAGTGTGGTAGTGAGAGTGATGCCTGGTATATAGAGAGTACTTACAAATGTTGGATATGATACATTGTTGGAGGCCTGTACTTTTGTCAGAAAAGATCTGCTTAAATTTCACTGTAGAAAGGCAGACTGTTCTATCCAAAAGACAGGGCATAATCTATTGGATATTGTTCATATTAGACTTTGTAGTCATCTTAAAAGGTTGACTTTGTTATTATCTGTTTTTGCTAATCTAAACATAATGCCTATCCCCAACACTTAAAATAGTTTGGAGTGTTGTATTTGCTCAATAAATAAGGAAAGGAATGAGTGAATGATTGAACCTAAGTTTTAGCCCTGGTCCACTGCTAGCCAGCGGTGTGATTTTGGCCAATTTTCTTTATTTCTTTGGGCCTCATTTTCTTAATATTGGAATTAAGTTGTTGGAACTAGGTGATAGCTGAGGTTTTCTCAACCTCCACATTTCTGTGGTCCCCCCACTATAGTTTTAACTCTTGTTTGTTAGAGGATAAAAGATGAATGAGAGTCATAATTAGTTTTTCATGGATTGGTCTAATTAGGTGTCTTTGCTTAATAACTCTATTTAATAGCTACTTTTAGCACTTTTATCAAGTTTGTTTTTATTTAGTGAAGCCATTTCTGTACTTCAGTAGATAATCTCAAAGGAAGCAGTTTGGTAAGAGGAAAAAAAAAAAAAGCATAGTTTTGGGTTCAGCGAGACCTGGATTTGAATCTCTGATCTCTTCTACATCATTATTTCCCAACATTTTTGAGAAAAAACAACAGAAAACCTTATTGAAGTATAATATGCATGCAGAAAAGTACGTATATTGTAAATGGATAGTGTGATAAATTTGTATAAACTGGGCACCACCTGTGTAACCAGTACCCCTAGAGGTCCCCTTAATGCCTTCCCTCGTCCATAGTGATGCCTGTCTCTTTCCCAGAGGTAACCATTGTCCTGACTTCTAATGGTATAGATTAGTTTTCCTGTTTTTGTACTTTATGTCATCGGAACCATTCAGTATGTACTCTTATATCTGGCTTCTTTCACTCAGTATCATGTTTGTGAAATTCATTTGTACTTTGTGTAGCTGTAGTTTGTTCATTTTAACTTTCTTTGTGTGACTATAACATATTTATTAATGAAGGCTAGTGGGTTGTTTCAAGTTTTGGGCTATTATAAAAAGTATTTCTATGAATATTCAAGTACTTGTCTTCTGGTGAATGTATAGAAGCATTTCTGTTAGCTCTATACCTAGGAGTGGAATTGGCTGGGTCAGGGATGACCCCTTTCCTCCTTTAAACATCAAAAACATTTAACAGACGCTTACATGATGGTCATATTTTTAATATTAGTTTGAAAAAAATGCCTGTAGAAATTGACCAGGAATTTAGTTCATTTATGTAAGATACTGTCGTTAGGTTGGGAATCAAGGTACCACTCAGAGCTGTGTAACTTCCCTTAGATTGCATTTCTTTATTTACCCTGCTAGATCTGGATTTCCACATCATAAAATGGGGATAAAAATACTCATCTCAGAAGGTTGTTGAGGATTTGATCATTTAATTTGTAAAAGCAGTACAGTGTCTGGCATGTTAAAGTTAGTGCATAATAAATAAGAATTCTGTTACCCCATCCTTCTTTGTAATAGTACTCAAGTAATTGCAATAAATCCTGGTAATCACATCCTGAACTTATTCTTACATCTCAGCCACCCTTGACTTCAACAGTTTTTTTTCCACAGAGGTAGTTTTCTAAATCTATCATCTTAGTACTGACCCCTTTATCGGACCTTTAACTGCTTTAAAATGAATTAATTTAGCCTGCTCCCTCCCCCATAAGCTTTTCCTTCTGATGTCCTGGTTTCTATTAAATAGTCCCAGCTTTCTTCCAAGTATCCAAACCTGGTTCCTAGAATGTCAGAGTGGAGGGAAAACTAAGAGTCATTTAGTTTAGTGAAGATGCATGCATGCATTTATTCTTTCTGCAGATTTTTTAGATGTTTTTAAAAAAAGATTTTATTTATTTATTTTTAGAGAGTACAAGTGTGGGGGAGTGGGCAGGGACAAGCAGACTCCACACTCTGTGAGGAGCCCAACACAGGGCTCAGTCTCATGACCCGAGATCATGACCTGAGCCGAAACCAAGAAAGAGTTGGATGGCTTAACCAACTGAGCCACCCAGGACCCCGGTGTTTTTTTAAGTATGTATTGGCACTCTGGGAATACAAAGATAAAACATAGTTTCTGCCCTTAAGCAACTAACAGTCCAGTTAGAGGGACAGACAAGGAAATCACTACATTTGTGGTAAGGGATGTACGATTGTGCAGGATACTATAGGAATAACTGTACTTTAAGCTGGGGGTCTAGGGAGGCAAAACTTGAGTTTCAGAGTTAACTAAGAGAAAAGACTAAGGGCATTCTAGGCAGCGGGAACAGCAGATATGAAGACACAAGTAAGAAATAGTATGATGCTTTTAGGGAATAGTACCAATAATAGCTAGCATGTATTGAATATACATTGGTATGTACTGGTGTCTAAGCCTGGAAAGTGTTCAGCATAGCTAGAATGAAAGATCAAGAGTACAAGGTAGCAGAAGGTTTGGTAGCAAGCAAGCCTAGACAATTGAGGCCTAAAATCCAGATTTCTAGACTCCTAGGTGCAGTATTCTTCATCATCCAGAAGTCTTCTTGAAATGTATAATGTGGTTTGTTGGTTGAAATGCATAGGTCATTTCTTCCAGGCCTCTGACTCCGAAACCTGGATTCTTTTAACTGTATTTACTGAAGTATATAGTTTAGCGTTTTGTAAGCTTCCTTAGACAAAACCACAAAAGAGGCATTTTAAACCAGGTTGCCCTGATCTTTACGCGTTTTCTTCACATCTTTGAGTTTTCAAGGTACTAAATCAAAGAGAGCAGCCTTTATGGTTGTCCTACTTTACTTCTGCTCCAGATTCTTCTTCATAAATGGGGGGATGAGGAGCCAACATTTACTCATTTCACCTAGGAATTATTTATTGAGCAGTTTTACTTTAACCAAACTCATAAGAATGCCACTGTATATTAATTTATCCTAGGAAAGCTGTCTTGTAAATAGGCTCTCGTCTGCTGATCCTACATTTTCTTTTCCAGAGGGAAATGTATTTAGGACATTCAGTTAAGATTAGATAGAGTTGCTATGTGACAATAAAAAAAAAAAAAATTGGATGATTTTAAAGATCTTTTCTGTTTAGCTTTAGAGATAACTAGTCTGTACAGGCTAAGAGTATATATATTTTTAGGCAGCCCAAAATGAATGTTTTATATTAGATATTGTACTTATTTTACTGGACAATTCAAGAGACACATTCATCAGTGCCTTTTCTCTTTCAGCTTTTATTTTTTTGTACACACCTTAATTTCCATTAACCTATGGGTTTGTCTTCATTAGCTATATCAGCTTACTACCTTACTACACATTTCAGATTTCTAAATTTAAGCTGGATTCAGCCTGTCAACTTTCCAAAAAGACTATTAAATAACCTGTTGCTCAAACTAAGCCAGGTTTATTACTTGCTGCAGTAAGAGTGCATTCCACATAAAGCATCCTAGTAGTATTTTACAAAGGAGAGGTCATGAATAGATATTTATAGGGTTTGGGGGTCTGGGTCCTAGTGGTTTAAGTCAGGTCTTTGAATACAGCAGTCATGGGGTGCCTGGGTGGCTCAGTCAGTTGAGCGTCCAGTTCCTGATTTCGGCTCAGTTCCTGATTTCGGCTCAGGTCATGATCTCGGCTCTCAGTGCAGAGTCTGTTTGAGATCCCCCTCCCTCCCTTGCTCTCTCTCTAAAATAAATAAAATCTTTAAAAAAATGAATACAGGGGTGGCTGGGTGGCATAGTCTGTTAAGTGTCAGACTCTTGGTTTCAGCTCAGGTCGTGATCTCAGGGTGATGAGATCAAGCCCCACATTGGACTCTGTGCTTAGGGCACAGTCTGCTTAGAGTTTCTCTCTCCCTGTCCCTCTGCCCCGCTCCCCCACGCGCGCGTGTGTGTGTGTTGTGTGTACGTGTACGCACGTGTGTGCGAGCGTGCTCCCTCTCAAATAAATCTTAAAAAAAATATAAGTCATATTGGTGTTGCACAGAGTTTGTGATTTGATATTTTAGGATTGGTGAAGCAAGTCTCAATGAACAAATGTTTGATTAAGTGAGCAGATTTGCCCAGTTGAACAATTGATTGTACTAAGGAGCTGATTGAGCAGTCTGTTGTTTAGTTAAATGAATTTTTGAGAAGTTTCTAAAGCTGATAATAAAGTTATTTATTGGCTGGTATTCTTAACCTTCCTGGGCAGGAATTCCCTGGAGCAGATGATAAAAATAGGGGCCTTTAGATCTTAGTCCTCGTAATTAAGCTATCTGTGAATGCAGAAGATCTCAGTTCTCAGTGACATCTATAAAAGCAGACAAATTTTAACCAAAGATTTACTGTTCTCTGCCCTGGGTATTTTACCATTTCCTTGACCTTTATTTTCTAACTGTGGAAGGTATTATGATTGTGGATCTGTGTGGCATTTTGTCTAATGGTCTACTGACTTCAACTAATATTTACATTTATAATTTATGTCTTGCTACTCTCCTGAATGCATCGTTAGTTTCAGTTGAACTGAATGGGTCTCTTGTCCTCAAAGTGGTACTTTTGCTTTTTTCCCCTCTTGATTATTTTCTTTTATCTTTTCAAAATTCTGTTTTTCATGCAACCTTTTCTGAGCTCCACATCTCCCTACCTTTAATAACTATACCTTATTTCTTTTTTAGTCATTTATATGGCCAAGTCAGACCCTCATTAGGTTGTAAGCCCATGGAAGATGGAGACTATACTTTACTCATCTATTTAAGAATCTTTTTAGTAGGGATGCCTGAGTGGCTCAGTCAGTTAAGTGTCTGCCTTCAGCTCAGGTCATGGTCCCAGGGTCCTGGGATCGAGTCCCACCACATCGGGCTCCTTGCTCAGCGGGAAGCCTGCTTCTCCCTCTGCCTGCTGCTCCCCCTGCTTGTGTTCTCTCTCTCTCAGACAAATAAATAAATATATTATTTTATTTTATTTTTTTAAAATTTTATTTATTTATTTGACAGGACAGCGAGAGAGGGAACACAAGCAGGGGGAGAGGGAGAGGGAGAAGCAGGCTTCCTGCCGAGCAGGAAGCCCGATGCGGGGCTTGATCCCAGGACCCTGGGATCATGACATGAGCCGAAGGCAGACACTTAACAACTGAGCCACCCAGGCGCGCCTAAATATTTTTTAAATAAAAGAATCTTTTCAGTAAACATTTGTTAATAACGGTTTGGAACTGAATTGGGCTAAAACAGGTAAATGTCCAAATGAATTCTTTTCATATTAGACTGATCTTAAAGGTCTTTCATCTTTATCACTATGGTTCTCTGTCTTTCCAAAGGCAAAAAATACTCTAGAGAATTGTCATTTTAGGTTGCACTGTGGATAGATCATCAGAGTCAGATACCATTGTATTTTGAAATATAATATGTTTAACTTAGTCTTTTCACAGATGGACTTTGCTGAATGTAGGAGAAAAATATTTAAAAGTGTCTTTGTACTTCAGAGCATTGACCTTTAAGTTTAAATATAGTAATTTATTTGTAGAAAGCCTTAGAAAATTAAATTTTATGCCCCCCCCTTTAAGATTATTTATTTGTCAGAGTGAGAGAGCACAAAGCAGGGGGAGTGGCAGGTAGAGGGAGAAGCAGGCTTCCGATTGAGCAGACGCTTAGCTGACTGAGCCACCGAGGTGTCCCAGTATTACGCCATTTTTAAGGCAGCTTTGGTGTTGTTTCATCTTTCACAATATCCTGTTTCTCTTCATAATTTATTTTGATGAGGGTTAGAATATGACAACAAAAACAGAATATAGCATGTATTTAACACTTGTATGTGATCATCTTTTTTTTTTTTTTTTTTTTAAAGATTTTATTTATTCATGAGAGAGAGAGGCAGAGGGAGAAGCAGGCTCCCCGCGGAGCAGGGAGCCTGATGTGGGACTCGATCCGATCATGACCTGAGTTGAAGGCAGATGCTTAACCGTCTGAGCCACCCAGGTGCCCCGTGATCATCTTAATATAGATGCTATTTAGTGTAGAAAGAGAGATCTTTGGGTTCTGTGGTTTAGTGCCTGCTAATGGGAAATTGAATGTCATTTCAAATGCTCAATGACAAGGTAGTCTTTAGAGTTAATATTGGAAGATATTAGACAAAGACTATTTTTTATACTGTGTGCCCAGGATAGGCTTTCTAAACCATTGTTGTGTGGCATAGCCATGAACTTGCATGTGTACCCTAGCAAAAGCATTTTTTAATCCTGTGTTCTAGCCAATGTTTGACTCTACCATTTTATTCCTTCTTGTTATCCTCTGTCTAACCCAGGGAGTTATATTTACTTCCACTGACTCTATCTAGGGCTCTTAATCAGCATCTCCATAATGCTTGAACACAATATATAGCTCATTATGGGCTAGTATTTTAGATGTTTATTTTTTGAGGACATATTTGTGAGTCTTCTGTTTTAGGAGGGGGAGAATTGGAGACAATACTTGGTAAATTAACAGACAAAGAATACTTTGTACTTCTGAATGAAACATTCTTTTATAAATATTGAGAAATTTTGCTGACATATTGGGATGGATAGAAGTATTTATTTTTACTGGGATATGTATTTCTGACCACTGACCACATTCTGCCTCAAAGCATACACTGGACCACCAGAAATGGAATTATAGTTGACCCTTGAAAAGCGCAGAGGTTAAGGGTGTGTTGACTTTTTTGAAAATCTGTGTATAACTTTTGACTTGCCCCCAAACTTACCTGCTGGTAGCCCGCTGTTGATTGGAAGCCTTACTGATAACATAAAAGTTGATTAACACATATTTTATATGTTCTGTGTATTATGTAGAGTATTATATACTGTGTATTGTATAAGCTAGAGAAAAGAAATGTTACTAAGAAAAGCATAAGGAAGAGAAATACATTTGTGGTACTGTACTGTAAAAAATTCATGTGTACGTGGATCTGTGTTATTCAAACCCATGTTCATTGTCAGTTGTATTACTGTTGGGGTGGTATTTATTAACAAAACTGACTTAAAAAAATGGATGTAGTTACGTATCTTAGAAATGTAATCCACAGTGAAATCCTTGCCTTACGTATAGGCTTGCATTCTGTTAAATTGAAATTAATTTTTTTAGAAGCACTATTTTGGGTAGAAAGGGCAATTGTAAAAGATGAGAAGAGAAAATGTGGACAAGCAGCTTTAATGCTTTGCAAGGTTCCAGTATGCATGAGTTTCAGTTATCATGGGTTAGTTAAATAATAGCAGGCTCTCAACAGTATGGTTCAAATTTCACTTACTGTGGTATATTTACTGTGTGTAATTGCATAAAGCACAAACTTTTGTGCTAGCTCTTCAGTCTACAATCTGCATATCTACTGTGCAAATAGTAGATAGGCATTGTGATTAGTGAGCAGTCTTGTCACTTCTTTGAAAGTCTATCATGACTGATTGGTTATCATACATCTGTCATTTCATTTAATGCACAAGACAGCGAAGTATAGGTTGTGTGGTTTCCCAGCGATAAACCCATATGACTTTTTACAAAAATGGATAATCAGAAGGGGGAATTGGCTAACAAAGAAAAATAAAAGCAAAGAAATGAAACTGATAATGCTGCATTTGCAAATCAGATCAAATATAAGTGGCTATAGAAGAAATACCTGATGGGACTGGGAATGTTGACGCTGCTACCACTTAAGAGGTTCTAGATGTGCAGCCAGAGGAACATAGTGGAGGCAAACTGGTCAACATAAAGGAGTAAAGCATTTGTGACAAAAAGGATGAAGATGTTCAGAGAAGTGATGCAGGGGAAAAAAGTTAAAGGAAATTTTAAAGATATTTCATGAGGTGACAGCACAAAGAATAAAATGTTGAAAGCTGATCCAAACTTAGAGTATGAGACAATTTCCCTAGGCTGAGAAAAGATGCTCACTTTGTATCATAAATTATACAACAAGAGGGCAAGCACTGGGGCACCTGGTTGGCTCAGTTGGTAAAGCAGGCGACTCTTGATCTTAGGGTCATGAGTTCAAGCCCCACATTGGGTGTGGAGCCTATTTAAAAAAAAAAAAGGGCACTGTTCAAATTACTCTTAGTAAGTTTCTTACAAATAAATAAATACTTAATTCTCAATGTTTTATTTTTTTATTTTTTTTTTAAAGATTTTATTTATTTATTTGACAGAGAGAGACACAGTGAGAGCAGGAACACAAGCAGGGAGAGTGGGAGAGAGAGAAGCAGGCTTCCCGCCGAGCAAGGAGCCCGATGTGGGGCTTGATCCCAGGACCCTGGGATCATGACCTGAGCCGAAGGCAGACGCTTAACGACTGAGCCACCCAGGCGCCCCATCAATGTTTCTGTTTTAAAATATAGCATACCAAATACTAGTTTTACTATTTTTAAAATTTCCTTATACATTTATAACCGACAGAGTTTTTAGTATTTTAACAATTTTTAAAGGTCATGAAATAGCCATTTTCCTCATTGGTTATTAAGATTGCTTTACATGATTTTGGCTTGCACAGTCATTTTTACTATCCTGCACTACTAGAAAGCAAGGTCTGCCTGTATGTGTTGTGGCCTTTTGGTCAAATGTCTGTTATCCACAAAGTCAGGCACTTGTATAATTAGAAAACAATGTGAGTGGAAAGAATATAGCATGAACTTTGGAACTTACATGGACCTGAGTTGAACTTCTGACTGGTATTTTCTAGGTGTGACCCTGAGCACATTTAGCCTCCGGTTCCTCATCTGTCAAATGGTAGCTGCTCAAGGAATACTTTCTAAATTTTTTGAATGAATGGTTACCATTTAGCCATGGCACTAGTAACCACTTATTAGTAAGAAGTGTGAAGTATCTTATAAAAATATTTTTTTTTCTTACGTGAACACGTAATACTATAGTAGGTGGATAGATCCTCTCTCATCATTTTCTTTAGATCAGAGTTTCTCAACAACTCTTGACATTTTAACTAGATAGTTCTTTGTTTTGGAGAACTGTCTTTTGCATTGTAGGGTGTGTAACAGCATCCTGCCCCCTACCTACTAGTTGCCTGTACCATTTTCCCCTACTTGTGACAAGTAAAGATGACTATAGATACTGCCAGATGTCCCCTAGGTGGGGGAGCAAAATTGCCCCTAGTTGAGAACAGCTGCTTTAGACTTTGTGTTTTCTTAATTTCTTTCTTTCCTTTCCGTCTCCCTTCTTCAGTCCCGCCTTCTCTCTGTTGCCAGAGTAAGTTTGTAAACACAAATGTTAATTGTGTTCAGCTCCGCCCAACCTCATCATTTAAATGCGCAGCTTTGCCTGCATGATAAAATCTAAAACCCCTTAGTATGAAAAACCTTAAGCACCTCTAGTCCTCTCTCCTGTTTTTGTTTTTGAAAGCATTTTATTGAGGGATGATTTACACAAACAACGTTTTATTGAGGGATAATTTAAACAGTAAAATACCCAAATCTTAAATATATAGCATCATGACACTACCTATATATTATCACCACAGATCAAGATTCAGATTATTTTCATCATTTCAGAAACTTCTCTCATGCCTTTTTCAAGTCGGTAATCTCTCCCCACCTCTCCTTTATTCCCAGAGAGAACCATTATTCTGACTTCTACCACAATAGATTGTTTGCTTGTTGCTGAACTTAATATAAATGGAATCAAAATATATACTCTCTTTATGATTGGCATGTTTTTGCTACTTACCCATATTCTTTTGTGTGTTAGTTCTTTTTAATTACTGAGTAGTAATCTCTTGTATCTGTTACATGAATATATCACACTTATCCATTTTCTTATTGATAGACAATTGGATTGTTTCTGGTTTTTGACTATTATGAACAATGCTGCTGTGGACACCTGTGTCCTTTAACATTTTTTTTTATCATGGTAGAATATATTGTATAAAATTTGCCATTCTAGCCAGTTTTCAGTGTACAACTTAGTGGCACTAATTACATTCACAGTGTTGTACAGCCATCACCACTATTTCCAAAATTTTTCAACATCCCATACAGAAAATCTGTACCTATTGAATTAGAACTTAACCATTCCCTTCTTCCAGTCCAGCCCCTGGTACCCACTCTCTACTTCTAGTTTCTGTGAATTGCCCATTCCAGATTTTTCTTATAAATGGAATTGAACAGTATTTGCTCTTTTGTGTGTGGCATAATTCAGTGTTTATCCATGTGGTAGTACATATTAGAACTTCATTCCTTTTTATGACTGAGTGTAATATTCTGTGTATGTGTATACCACATTTTATGTATTTGTTGATGGGCATTTGGATTGTTTCTGTACTTAACCTTTTTTTAAATACTTTTTTCCTTAAAGATTTTATTTATTTATTTAACAGAACACGAGAGAGGGAGAGAGAGAGAGAGCACAAGCAGGGGGAGAGGGAGAAGCAGGCTCCCCACAGAGCAGGGAGCCCAATGTGGGGCTCGATTTCAGGACCCTGGGATCATGACCTGAACTGAAGGCAGATGCTTAACTGACTGAGCCACCCAGGCGTCTCTGTACTAAACCTTTTCTAGTCTCACATCATATTTACTTGTTGCTGAAGCAGGCATGCTAAACTGTGTATTCTTTGTGTCATGCTTTTTCTTTCCTCTCTGTTTTTGGATACACGCCGTTGCCTTTACCTGTTGTCTTTCCCCTGTCATGCCTGACTCATGAATCTCTTACACATTCTTCAGGTCTTGGTTGATGTTACCTAGGAAACTTCCTAACAGTGCCAAAGTTAGCTGTTTTCTCTTTTCTGTTTGTGTCAGACCTTTTTCATACAGTTCAATAGCTCCTTGCTGTATTTACTTACATGCATATCTTCTCCCCTAGGTTGTGGTACTAACTTTAATGTTCTCAGTACCTAGCCCATCATTATAATAATAAAGACCATTATTTATTGCCTTCTAAGTCCTGGGCCCTATGATAGTTTCTTTTTATTTATTATCTTTTATCCCTAAAACAGATCTGCATTATAGGTATGGTATTGTTAAAATCATTTCACAGATAAGGAAACTGATGCTTAGGGTAAATGTAATCTTGTCAAAGATGACAGAATTTGTCAGTAGTCACAGTTTATCTGACTTCAGACTCACTCTTAATCCATTATGGCAAGCCACCTTTTCCTAAAAAATGTTTGACTAGATGAATAAATAATGTTTTTGGCAACTAGTTGGTGTTTACTCAGACCATACATCCTACATTCTGAATGTACTTGTTTTCTTTCGATAAATGCATATTAGCTCTCAACAGCAGTGTCATTGTTCTTACCTCCTTATGATTGGGAAGTTGAACCATTCATCTCTCTTTTCTGTAGAAAGTGTGAGTACCCATGGAGAGAAGCACCCTATCCTCATTTTTTCTTATCTAAGTCTCCAATTTAAGATTAAGTGTGTGAAATGCCCTTTATTTTGCCAGGGAATCTGGTTTACCTTTTCCTATCAGTAGTCTTCTATGGATCCAAATGTATTATTAGCCTGATACTCAGAACTACTGACTGTAAGTAATCCCATTGACATTTCAGACCAGTTCTGCAACTTAATTGAGTTTTACTTTAAATGCTCATTTAAGTCCTACTTTATATGCTCATTTATATGTAGTTTTATTAGGAACTGCTGGCATAATTTATTTGTAAGAAAATCAAGACTGAATCCTCGTTTCTGTTACTCTTTGTGAAGATCAGATACATGTTGAACATGCATAAATATTTAAGCTATTTTACATTTTTTTATTTTTTAAAGATTTTATTTATTTATTTATTTGAGAGAGAGAGAGAGAGAGAGAGAGAGAAACAGCTTGAGAGGGGAGAGGGTCAGAGGGAGAAGTAGGCTCCCTGCCGAGCTGGAAGCTCAATGCGCGACTTGATCTCAGGACTCTGGGATCATGACCTGAGCCGAAGGCAGTCGCTCAACCAACTGAGCCACCCAGGCGCCCTGCTCTTTTACATTTCATATACAAATTTGTATTTTAAATTCAGTCTGCTGATCTTTTAAGCTATTGTCTATTTTATGTTTAATTAGGCACCTTTAAATTTTTTGTTGAAAAAATTTTAAAGCATTAATTGAGCTGTAGTGAAGTATATAACATATTATATTACACAGAGCTGTTCTGGGGCCATGGGGAAGAAGACCACATAGACACTTAAAATCTCAGTTAGGAAATGATACACTAAAAAAGTAAAATTATGTCAAACATGAAGTAAAACAGTATAAGTCAATAAAACAAGAGCTGTAAATCAGATATTATATTCGTTGTCAAATGAGGGTTACAGACTTCAATTGCTAGAAAAGTTCAGGAGAGGAGGCAGTTGCTGTGGGTTAAGTAGGACATATACATTCTCTGGTGAAAATTCCTTCTTGATTGAGAGAGGATTGAAAAACTTAAAATATTACAGTGGTTTGTAGCCCTCCATAGGGCCACAATACATAAATAGATACACAGTATATTGTGTTAATAAAATTTCCTGGGGATGGAAGAAGCAATCTAAAAATGCTTGGTGGGGGAGGGGAAGGTAGCAATCATGAAAGAAAGGTTGAGAAACTGGGCACTGAAGGACAGACAGGGAAGTTTTAGGGAAGTAAAGAACGGAGGGTGTTTTTTTCTTTAAACATTTTTAAAATTTAAATTCAATTAGCATATAATGTATTATTGGTTTCAGAGGTACAGACCTGTGATTAATCAGTCGTATATAATACCCAGTGCTCATTACATCACATGCCCTCCTTAATGTCCATCACCCAGTTACCCCATCTCTCCATCCCCTTCCCCTCCAGCAACCCTCAGTTTGTTTCCAATGATTGAGAGTCTCTTATAGTTTGTCTCCCTCTCTGGTTTCATCTTGTTTTATTTTTACAGAGAGTGTTTTATAAGAATATAGAGTCAAGATAAATTTCTTGGAGAACATGATTTTTTTAACAGTTGAGATTGGCTTTGTAACATGTTTCAAGTGCTGCTTAATACTAAGCCCCTAGTTATCTTGAAAAGTAAAAAATAGGAAAATAAAATCTTAGGATTTCTTTTTAAACATGTTCAAATTCAAGTGTTGTGGTAGATTACTTACTGTGCCTACATGTTCATCCTTACCAGTTTTCTGACTGGAGGTAGAAGGTCATTCATTTCTTCATGCAGTCATGTTAGCCAGTACTGTTTATCTAGCAGACTCTTAGATAAGGAATTCCAGTTCTCTTGTGCTGTCATCTTCACTGAATGGCAGAATCTCAGAATTTTAGAGAATAGGGACGACTGTAGAGATTGTTTAGTTTTAAACTTCTTTTAAATAGAAATGAGAAAATTGAGGCACAGGTTGAGAGACCTGTATACGGTTCCATCGATAATAGTGGCAAAACCACACTTAATTACTTAGGTCTCCTGACTTCTGGTCCATTGCCCTTCTCACAGTATCATTCTGTCTCTACTAGTGTGAAGCTTCATCTGGAAACAAATCTTAATTTTAGTGATTCATCCCTTAAGTTCTATCCGGATTGTCTTTTCTTCATTTCATCAAGAATGTGGAAAGATTGTGGGTGTGGGAGTTTTCACTTTTTTTTTTTTTAAACCTTGGGCAACTTATTTTAACCTCTTTGCCTGATGTTCTTTATATGTTAAATGGGGATAAGCATACTTATCTAATAATAGGTGACTGTCAGGATTAAGTTAGATGGCCTGTATAAAGCCCTTTCATTTATGGTTGGCATATATTAAGAATTGAATAAATGTTTTTTTCTCTTGTTGTTTTTTTCTTTCCTTTTTTTTTTTTTTTACCCTAGAGTACTTACCATATTGTATTACAGTTATTTATTTTATATGTACCAGGTGGGGTTCTTAGAGATTTTCCCCTCAGCAGTTTCTCGACTGTGTATATACAATAATAATTTGTGATCTGTGAATATAATCTTAAAACAAAAAATGAACCATTCAAGCTACCCCAGGAATTTGCTACTGAAACAAACATGGGAATGCTCTCGTATTTCATTTGTCTGCCAGAGAGAAGAATTGAGTAACTGTTGTTCATTTTTAATACTCATAATTCTATAATAAACTGACAGTACTTCCTATATTGTTACTTATTTGAGGCCTTGCTTTGACCTTGAGAGAATTACTTCATTATAATTTTTTAAGGGTAGTCTATTGATTGTTTCATGTGGCTCCTGGTCTCTGTCCCTGACTGTTTGTATAATTGCCTTACAGATCTCTGAGGAATATGAGTGCAATGATGTAGCTTCTCAGGAAGATGAGGGGTTTATGGGCATGTCCCCTCTTTTACAAGCCCATCATGCTATGGAAAGAATGGAAGAATTTGTTTGTAAGGTAAGATAGTTTCTTATAATTTCTCTGCTATATATTTAACCCTTCCCAAACAGGAACCTTTAAGGAGATTTGCAGTACTTTAGCCTTTGGTTTACTTTGGACATAATCCGTGGCAAAATGGAGACAAACAATCTCATGACTTTAACCCTGTGTAAGACAAAATACATTTGTTTACCTGAAGTAGCCATGATAAGGTTGTGATAAAACTGGAATATCCATCTGGGAAACAAGTGTTTCCTGATGTATGTTAACAGAGTAGATGTTTTGTTGACAGTTTAGATAAAACAGAATGAAAGTAGGGAGTAGTTGATGCCTAGAGATACTAAAATGCCATCTCCAAGTCTTTTGAATCTCTTCTGCTTTGTAACTGTGATGGCAAATGTGCTAATCTTTCTAAGGATTCTGTGGGTAATCAAACTACTCTTTAGATATAAATTTCCCAGTTTTCATGCACATCTAGTATTTCTAGTTTAGCTGGCATGTTTTCTGTCTGTAAGGTTTTTCTTCTAATGCATTATCTGATTCTTTAGGACCTATTGTGGGGATTTTTTTTTTTCTTCTTCTTCTAAAATGGTAACTGGAATGGGGGTTGCTTTCTTAGAGAAAAGAGTCAGGGACACCGGTAAATTTATAACTATTTGATAATCTGATCAATAGGGACCCTGGCAGGAATTATCCAAAATCATAAGTCTGTCTGTGTTAGTATGTGTAAATAATTTTATTTGTTAAACATTTCTGGAGAGCTCTTGATTATTTAGAGAGAAATTTTTGTGACTCTCAGCGTTTTTTTTTTTTTTTTTTTTAATAGGTTTCATGGAAGCAAGACTTTTTATGTGTGTGGTCTTAGATCCTGAAAACTAAGTTGGGTTTTCCTGCATTCACAGTGGTGGTAGAAATAATTGGGGGCCAGTTGACTATAGAATACTGTACTTTGGACCAGAGGATGAGAAAACATAATCTGAGTATAGACATCTCTTCTAAGAGAAAAGGGATGGGTAGAGAGTGGTGGGGGAGGGGAACAAATATTTATGGGTCTACTTAGAGCCCAGGAAATTTTCAGTGTTTGAAAATCGGTGAAGAAAAAGCCAAGCAAAACAATAGATTCTTTCTAGTAATTGCTGTCTCAGGAGAATTAACACGCAGGGATGTTGAATATTTAGTGTCTGGGCCATTAGGGATTTTTAATATGTATAGATCAGTGGGGTACTGTAGCTAACTTGACTGCCTTTTTATTCTCCTTTTCTGAACTTAAGAGTAAAGAATAAAGCAAATAAAACTTCTAATGTAACAGCTAATGGGAGAATAACTAGGGCATTTGTTTGCTCCAAACTCTGATTTATTGAAGAAGAATGAGTGGAGCACAAAAATTATTACCGTTCCCATATCATCCTCTAGCAGTGTGTCAGTGAGAGTGGACTAGAGAGGCTTCTTGTGACACAGCGTTCTCCACGCTTGCTCTGCTGCGGTCATGCGACTGAGTGTACTTGACAACTAGCTGGGTCTAGTAACACACACGGTTTTTTTCTTGGATTGCAAGCAAGTAAACAATTTAAAATGAAGTGTCCTGTGGCCTTGCTGATATACACTCCCTTTTGGAAAAGCTTTTATTATAGGAATAGGGGAAATAAAATCATTTAGTCTTTATAGAGTGTCCAATTTGATCATGCTCTCTTTTTTTCCATCCTTCAATTAAAAATAAGTGTTTTGTGCATTAATGATCTAATACAAATCCAGTGGACCATTGCTCAGATGTTTGATTTATGCAGTGCCTTTGTCAAGCTTATAAATAAATAGTATTTGGCCAAGCTGTGATCCTGTTTTTTTTCCCTTGGGGGTGGGTGGTGGGTAAAAGAGGATGCCTGTTTGGGTTGGCATTTGGATTGACTCCAGGTTGAGGATTGAGAGTGCAGTGTCTGTTGAATATGACACTAACTTCAGTATAATTATGAAAGTATAGCTCCTTGGCTCATTTTAGACTGCTAGAATGTTTAGAAACAATGGAGAAAAATCATTCTGACTTTATATGCAAATATAACTAGTAAGAAACTCAACATATTCTTTCTGACTGCAAAAAGGGAGCATCTTGGCTGTGTGGGGTAACACAATAGCACTTTTCATATGGTCACAGCAGAGCTGTTTGCAGATTGTGAACTGCCTTGAGGATGTAAGGATTGATTTCTCTTTTCCTCTCCCTCTTAGAGAATAAAAATTCTCCCAAAGTAAGACAGAGTAGCATCTTGTAAAGTTAATGTTAACAGTAGCTATCTTTTTTTCAAGTCCAAATTAGAGAAAAGAAATTCAGTTTCCTAGAGTATTCTTTCTCTCCAGAAAGTCCTTTGGAAGATCTCAAACAGCTACTTTACAAGTGGTAATACTATTATTACCAGTAGACATTATATATCTAGATTAGTCTTTTGGCATTATTGTATTTTTTTGTATGTTACGAACAAGCATGGAATAGCCAGATTATCACAACTACAGGCCTCAGGTTTTGAGTTAGAAGGCGAGAGAGGAAGTGGGGAGGCTAGAGAGAGTGAATTTTAGTAGCGTTAAGAGGGCCACTTCTCTTAAATTGTTAGTTCTCACTTCCTTTGGAGTTACACAGAGGATCAGTTCTTTTACAAGTGTATTTCAATAAGAAGGATTAAGGAGAGCAGAGAACAGGAAGATGTGAAGCAAAATAAATGGGCACAGTAGCTGGCAGTCATTTTGCATTGTGTAGTAGAAATAGCCTAGCCACGTTATTTGTCACAAGAACCCTGAGGGGTAGGAGAGGGGTCATTGTCTCAACCTGAAGTCTATAGGTAGGCGATATACATGGCATTTTTCCTTGTATCTTTCTGATTAGGAGAAACAAGTTAGTTTGGGATTAAGTGATCCTTATGATGTGAGCTCTCCGGGCTGAGAGACATTAAAAGAAACAGTGCAGAGGTTGACAGGTTTTTAAGGACGGGTACCAAATTCCTGATCCTTTTCTGTTAGAGTCTGTGGGGGAGGGACAGTGAAGAAAAGGGAGAAGGGGGTGGTGGTGATGGGACTTTTGAAGGGCCCTTAACGTTTGAGTTTCTTTGCCATCTCTCCAGCACGAGGAGGGTGGATTAGTCACTAACTCTTAGGTAGGTTAATAGCCTCTGGGAATGGTCAGGGTTACATACCACCTGTGGGGTGGATGCTGGGGCTTGCTAAAACATTTACGAAGTGCTCTGGGTTATTTCATTTGATCCTTACAAAGTAAAGTACTGTCACCCTGTTTTATAAATGAGGAAACTGAGGCTTGGTGATTTTCTGATTAAAGCTCCTTCAACTAGTTAATGGTAGAGATCAAAGATTTTGACTCATGCACTTTTTTTTTTTTTTACTTCATGTTTGTTGTGGTAGGAAGAGAAGGGAAAGGGAGAGAATTTAGCAGAAGGCACATAAGTGATTCTATATACGGGTTTGGCCCTTGAATGATACAGGGCTTAAAAGTACTGACTCCTTCGCAGTTGAAAATCCATGCATAACTTTTGACTCCTCCAAAACTTAACTATTAATAGCCTACTGTTGATTGGGAGCCTTACCAATAGTATGAAAAGGCAACATATTTTGTACGTTATATGTATTAAAAACTATATTCTTAAAATAAGCTAGAGAAAAAAGTGTTAGTAACATCATAAGGAAGAGAAAATTCATTTACAGAACTGTACTGGAAAAAATCTGCATATAAGTCGACCCGCACATTTCAAACACACTTTCAAGGGTCAGCTGTAGTTCTTTTTACACCAACAGAAATGTGAAGTATAAAAACAGTCATATTTAATATCACAGGGACTTTTCAGAGGTAAAGTCTGTTGTGGATGATGAAGGAAGGCAAGTCTGTACAGATGGACCCAACTTTTAGCCAGACTGAAATGAAGCTTAAAACCATTCTTTTAGGGCACTCAGTGTTGCTACATTGACAAAACCACAAAGATATTTGATATTCTTCTTCCAGGTATGGGAAGGTCGGTGGCGAGTAATCCCTCATGATGTACTACCAGACTGGCTCAAGGATAACGATTTCCTTTTACATGGACATCGGCCCCCAATGCCTTCTTTCCGGGCCTGTTTTAAGAGCATTTTCAGAATACACACAGAGACAGGTAACATCTGGACACATCTTTTAGGTATGTAATATCAGTGGTGCAGGGGATTAGTGATTCACTTTTTATTCTTTTTTTTTCCCCCTGTGTATTTGAGGATAAGGATAAAACAAAAAAATGTATTTGGGATTTGCCATTTTGTTTTTTGGATTTTTAATGATGCAGTTTCTTACTGGTTTATTCTGTGGTTATCCTAGTTTGCACTTTGATTTTATTTGTAGCTAAGTTATAATTTTATATATTAGATTTTCAGACTGTGTTCTTGAACCAGGCCAAGGGAAAGGTGCTGTACAAAATGTGGTATAATGTCTTAATGAACACTGTGAGGAAGGTGCTTATTTAATAGAAATACTGATTTTTCAAAATCATTACTTAGAATATTCACAACTAAATTTTAGTTTTGCTTGAAGTAGAATGTGGTGGCTAATATTTTTTTCCATCATGATTGCATATTAAAGGAAGAATACAGTGGGGGAAGAATAGTCTTATCAGCAAATAGTATCGGGGGAAAACTGAGTAATTACATGTAAAAGAATCAAGTTGGATCCCTACCTCATTACAAAATTAACTCAAAATGGATCAAAGACCTAAACATAAGAACTAAAACCATAAAATCATTAGGTAAAAATATAGATGTAAATCTTTGTGACCTTAGATTACGTGATAATTGACACCTAAGTTTGGTATAAACAACCAAAGAAAAAATAGATAAATTGAACTTTCTCAAAATTAAAAACTTTCGCATGTGAAAGGACATTATCAAGAAAGTAGAAAGATAACCCACAGAATGGGAGAAAATGTTTGCAAATCATCTATCTGATGAGGCTCTAGTAAAGAACTCTTCTACAACTAAACAATAAAAGGACGACCCAGTTTAAAAAATGAGTAAAGCGTCTGAATAGACATTTCTCCAAAGGTCTACAGATGACCAATAAACACATGAAAAAATGCTCAAGTGTCAACTCTATTTCAATTTTTAAAAAGGGGGAAAAAAAAGGGATGCTCAACATCATTAGTCATTTTGGAGATTGCAATTCAAATACTTTGAAAAATGTAATGAGATACCACTTTACGCTTGCTAGAATGGCTATAATCAAGAAAATGGAAAATAAGTTTTGGCAAGGATGTAGAAAAATTGCAACTCTCATACTTTGCTGGTAGGAATGTAAAATGGCACAGCCTTTATGGAAAACAGTTTTGACAGTTCCTCAGAAAGTTAAACAGAGTTATCAGTAGTTCTGCTCCTTAGTTATGTACTCAAGAGAATTGAAAACATGTTCACACAAAAACATGTACACAAATGTTTTTAGCAACATTATTTATAATAGTTAAAAAGTAGAAACAACCCAAACATCTTTCAGCTGGTGAATGGGTAAATAAAATGTGGCATATCCATACAAAGGAAATATTATTTGGCCATAAAAAGAGATGAAGTACTGATATGTGATGCAACACGGGTGAGCCTTGAAACATTATGCTAAGTGGAACAAGCCAGACACAAAAGGCCACATATTATGGAATCCATATACACGAAATGTCCAGAATGTGAAAATCCGTGGAGACAAAGTAGATTAGTGGTTGTCTAGGGCTGTGGCATAGTGGGGAGGGGAAGACGAATGTAGTAAGTGGGGGCTGCTTTTTGGGGTGATGAAAATATTCTTAAATTAAATAATAGTGATGGTTGCACAACCCCGTGAATATACGAAATCTTTTCTGGTTTACCCCCATTTGACTTGCATTTTGTATCACACATTTGATTTCTGTTGTGTCCCCGAATTCCTTTCTACCTGCTAGTGTAGTGAGAATGGAATAGAGCAGCAAAACCAGTTCATTGCTGACTTCTACTCAAGGGTAAAAGTTTTTTAAATAGAACAGTTACTTAGCACATGTTTAACTTCTTAATTTCTGTGCCTTCCTTGTGTTAAGTGACCTTTTCTTTTTTTTTTTTTTTAAGTTTTTTAATTTATTTGACAGAGAGAGAGGGAACACAAGCAGGGGGAGTGGAGAGGGAGAAGCAGGCTTCCCGCAAGGCGGGGAGCCCGATGCGGGGCTCGATCCCAGGACCCCGGGACCACGACCTGAGCCGAAGGCAGACGCTTAACGACTGAGCCACCCAGGCGCCCTTAAGTGACCTTTTCTTAAGCAGCAAGAATATGTATTTTACTGTGAAGAAGAGCAGTTTAAAAACTGATTATGAAATAGCATGAATAGGCATTTTATTGTCCTTAACTCTTGAATCTGTTGGGCCAACTGGTGAGGACCAGAGAAGCATAATGTTCCTTGATGGCTGTTGGTGGAGGAAGGCTGTATTTCTTTTTCTTTTTTTTAAGATTTTATTTATTTATTTGAGAGAGAGAGAAATAGCTAGAGAGAGAGAGAGAGAGCCCGAGCGGGGAGGAGAGGGAGAAGCAGACTCCCTGCAGGGAGCCTGATGCGGGACTCAATCCCAGGACCCTGAGATCATGACCTGAGCTGAAGGCAGACGCTTAACCAACTGAGCCACCCAGGTGCCCCAAAAGCTGTATTTCTTGACAGGGTTTGGAGGTATTAGAATTCATTGCAAAAGCGAACACCAAAATGGATCTTTGAAAGCTGGGCTCCAACATATGTGCCAAAAACTTTCTAAATGAAATTCTATACTAGATTTACAGGTAGAAATGGACTAATTTAGCCTTCTAAGGAGTAGCAGCATTGTCTGGTTTCTTTTTGGATTATGCTCTTAGGTAAATAAAATACTATTTCCTATACACGGTTTTTGAAGCTGAGGAGTATAAGGTACCAGCAGTGTTTGAAGTAGACCAAAATTTTGGATAAGCTTTAGTTATTTGAAAAATCTTTCTCATGGAACTTTTGATTCAGATATCATTGTGATTGTGAAGGACTGAGAACCTCGTCAACACATAACACTGTTTCTTGACAAGGGATCGATTGTCTTTTCTCTTTCTGTACTTACTCTTTTTGTAGGTTGTGTATTTTTCCTGTGCCTGGGGATCTTTTATATGTTTCGCCCAAACATCTCCTTTGTGGCCCCTCTTCAAGAGAAGGTGGTCTTTGGATTATTCTTCTTGGGGGCCATTCTCTGCCTTTCTTTTTCATGGCTCTTCCACACGGTCTACTGCCACTCAGAAGGGGTCTCCCGGCTCTTCTCTAAGTAAGTATCGGAAAGTCTACATTGTAATCAAATATTAGAGTCAGTGGTTAGGGAAGAATATCCAGCAGAATTGGCAGAATTCTTGATACTATCTGATGGGAACTTAAAAAAAAAGCATCCCTGTTTGCCTCTTGTCTGTTAGTGCTAGCTCATGTCATAGGGGAGTAATTGGAACCTGTAATGGGTCGTACTTTTTAACATCACATGAATTTTTTTTTTTTCCTCTTTTAGACTGGATTACTCTGGTATTGCTCTTCTGATTATGGGAAGTTTTGTTCCATGGCTTTATTATTCTTTCTACTGTAATCCACAACCTTGCTTTATCTACTTAATTGTCATCTGTGTGCTGGGCATTGCGGCCATTATAGTTTCCCAGTGGGACATGTTTGCTACCCCTCAGTATCGAGGAGTAAGAGCAGGTAAGAGATGTGGGGGTTTTACATTGGACATTCATTTATTTACCAGTCATTTATTAAAGGTCTACTTGCCAAGTCCTGTGCTATGTACTTGTGATGCAAAGATAAATAAGTCATAGCTGCTGTTCTTCAGGGGCTTTTAATGTAGTGTAGTGTTTATTAGTTTGTCTTAAAGCACAAAGAGTTGAGGGGCATGGGGAGCTTTATGAGTCAATGTATATATTTTGTAATTCACTTGAGTTTATGACCATGTACTGTCCAAAAGGCTGTGGCTCTGTAACCTTTGTAAAAAAAAAAAAAAAAAAATCCAAAAACCCACAAAAGAACAATGATTACTCTTTCTCATTCTCAGCTTGGAGTGTACTTTTTTTAGTGATTGGTTCTTTTGGCGTCATTTTTTTTGTTTTGTATTTTTATTCAAAAATGTGTACTGCTTAGGTAAATAAAACTTCATATGATTGTATTCTACTAAAGTAAACACCATACATCTCTTCTAATATAGGGAAAAAGAGGCTTTTTATATTTAGAATGAGGCCTGTCTCAATGGAGATTGTTTGGAAAGCAAAAAACCTCTGGTTGAGCCTTCCTCTGTGAGTGGGGAGTTCATGGAGACATGTTTTTGTTTCCCACTGGACTGGGACTCCTTGTGGCCAGGGCCATGTCTTTCAGTGTTCTTTCCTCGGTATCAAACCTGGAGCCTACTGAGAATGAACAAATTGTAGTAAACCTTTAAAACCTTTGAAACAAAACAAAACAAAAAAACCCCAAAACCATTTCGTATTAAAATCCAAGCCATGGTTCATCTGCAGTTTCCTAGAAGGTTAGAAGTTAGAATTTAACTTCTTGTTAATGACCACTTTGCAACAGTCTCCCCATGTCCCTTTTTAAGTGATTATCTGAGCAGAGAAGCAGTGGTCAGGGGTGACTTCCAGCGGTACTTAACTGTGGGGCTAAGCCTTCTTCAGCGTGGGAGATAGAGAGTATGGCTGAACATTTATTCTGCTGTGATACACATCAGAAGAACTGGGCTCCTGGGCTTTTGACTTCCAGAATGGTAGGCAAGACTGCCAGAGCCTCTGTTTAGCATGTGAAACAGGATCATGACGGTTTCTCTTTAGTGAGGGGTAGAAGTAGGAAAAGGTTTTTTTATTTTGGCCTGCTCGATTCCCTTCTTTTGTGAGATGAGCATTGTCATTTTCCTCTTCTCTTGTAGGTAGGTGCCCATTATTTATCAGGTGTGTGTGTGTGTGCATGTATTGTTGCATACCAGCAACTTGGTAATGTCCAAAGCAAGTAATAGGCTCCTTGTCTTGTATCTTGAGACTTAAAGGTCATTTCTAACTCTTTGTGTCAAAATATGGAAGCAGTTATTGGCTCCTGGGTGCGAAGTGTGGTTTTCGACTGACATGGATTTGTGTATATACTCATAAATTCACACACATATGACTCAACTTCTGCAAACTACTACTTAACACTCCATTTGCGACAGTTTGATTTTTATTTCATTGTAGTTCACTTAAAAAAAAAATGCTAATCCAGATTCACCTAGGTCATATTCAGAAGTTTGAAAAACACTGCTGTAGATGATTTTGAAGGCACTAGGGCTGTGGTGGAGTGATTCTGATAGATTTCTGTACCCAGATTGGTACTTTTGGGACTGGGAGCTTCCAGGAGCAGTCGTGACCTTCCCCCTAGCCCCCCCCTCCAATTGCCACCCCCTGCCTTTCCACTTCACTCCAACCCCAGGGATCCTTGTTGCTTCAGAGGGGGGAGATAAAATAAGTGAAATTGCTCTGTATTGCAATCTGTGTCTATGAAGTGGCAGCATTTAGGAAAGTTTGTTTTAAACAAACTCCTTGAGCTGTCTATTCCTGAAACACTTAACACATTTCTAAGCCTTTTGAGGACTGCTGACTTGTTAAGCTGAGCCTCTCTCAGCAGGAGGCTCCTTGCATTTGTAAATGGATCTCTTTTAGAACAGAGCTGTGCTGTCTGTTGTGGCAGTATCCCAGAGTTTGAAGAACCTTCTTTTTCCTTTCAAACAAGAAGCCTCATACTTGAAATGCTCAGTTTATAGAATTACTAGTGCTATGTTGTAATACTGACTTCTTCCTTACTTCTCTTCTGCATTCTTACTTTATTTTATTCTTGTGATTGCCAGGAGTATTTTTGGGCCTTGGCCTGAGTGGAATCATTCCTACCTTGCACTATGTCATCTCGGAGGGATTCCTGAAGGCCGCCACCATAGGGCAGATTGGCTGGCTGATGCTGATGGCCAGCCTTTATATCACAGGCGCTGCCCTCTATGCTGCCCGCATCCCTGAACGCTTTTTTCCTGGCAAGTGTGATATCTGGGTAAGTATGACCAGGGGCAGTTAGTATGTATATATACATATCTGTTAGTATGTTACTGGCAGACCGGAAAGTGAAATAATTGAAAAATTTTAGACTCAAAATTGCGAGACCTGTATTTTAGTTGTAACTCTTCCTCATTAGTTGTGTTTCTCTGGTTAAGTACAGTGATGACTAACATTTACTGAGCACTTACTTGGTGGTTGGCATGGTTCTGAGTGAGCACTTTACACACATTACCCCATTTAATACATTGGCCCTCTAAGATATGACAACTATTACTAATGTTTTCATTTTACAGATTAGGAAATGAGGCTTAGGGAGATTAGGTAACGTGTCCAGTGTGAGGACAAGTTGCTCCTGGGTGGTAGGAGTGGGATTTAAATCAGGCTAGTCTAATACCCGAGTCTGTGCTCCTCTACTACCCTGAACTGGCAAGACATTCTAGCTTGTTTTGGTTTCCTCCTTTTAGAAAATGAGGGTGGTGGACTAGATTGTTTACCAAAGTCCTTTTTGATACTAAAATCCGATGATTTGTAATGAGAGATTGAGTGTGTATACATGTGTTTTTGGTAGCAAGAGAGGAGGGAGAGCTAACTAGATTGTGGTTAAGAGAGAGGGAAAGAGAAGGGGAAAGAAATGTAAGGGACCAATAGATGGAAAATTTTGTAATTGAAGATGGCCTGAAACATTTTCAATAGGTACAGAATTGAAAAGTTGTTTGATACGAAGTCTGACCTTTGGAATTCTGTTCCTTGACCTGTTGCTGATTATTGTAAACTAAGTTGATCATCTAGTCTCCAGAGTTTTAGTCCTTCATAAAATGAAGGTAATGCTAATTTAGGCAATCTTTTCAGATTCAAATTAGTTAATTTATCTTTTGGAGATTGCCTCATCATCATTTTGACATTGATTATGGGGTTATTCCCCCCCCCCACTTTTTTGGGAGAATGAATCCCCTTTGGTTTCCTAGGAAGCATTTCCTGGGATGTGACTTGTGGCTCCTTCTAGTTTACACCTCTAAAATCATTCTCTTTCTCTTGATGAATACTGTTTTGCAACTGTACTTTTTGAGATGATAATGAGAGAATAGTATAATTTTTGAAATGATGTTCGGTTCACTGAGCAATTGATAGATCCCTTTTAAGAAATGAACTAGCATTCAACAGAACAGATTAAATCAGAAAAAAATGTCATGTGCTTGTAGACCAGTTTCTGATTTGAGAAGGAAGGAAAAGGCCTGGCTTTGCTAGTCTTTTGATAAGGTATGTTGTTCGTGTGATTCCAGAGTCTTAGAGCTGAGGGACGTATGTTTTAATCTTCTACCTAATCCTAGAAATCCCTTTGGTTTTTCTGAGAGAGAGCAACATTTAAATCGGCCATAGCCCTGGTGCCTTATTGAGGCCATGATAAAAACCTCCTTCAGCAAAGAGGAAAACCTCCCCATGTCTAACTGTAGCCCATTGCTGGGCACGGAGGGATTTTTGGGCCTTTGTAGTCTGTTGGCAAGAGTGTGTGTATGCCACTTGCCCAAGTTTACCAGATTCTCCTGTGATATGTGTACACATCTTCATAGTTAGAATTTAGCGGTAGCGCCTTGATTTCTTTGGAGACAGCTGGCCTTGAGTTCAGCAGAATGTGATATGCCCTAATGGATGTTCCAAGATCTGTGGACACCTCGAATTTGAGCTCTGTCACCTCCATTCCCTGCCCTCCTCAGCACAAACAAACCTGAAGACTCTTTAGCAGACTTTAATAATGAATGGGTTTCTCTTTCCTCCCCCCTTCCCTCCAGTTTCACTCTCATCAGCTGTTTCACATCTTTGTGGTTGCTGGCGCTTTTGTTCACTTCCATGGCGTCTCAAACCTCCAGGAGTTCCGTTTCATGATTGGCGGAGGCTGCAGTGAAGAGGATGCACTGTGACACCTTCCAGAAGCTGGGGACTGTGACCCTGAACAGGCCCTGCAGCGTCTGCAGGCCTCCCTTACTGGCCATTGATGCCAGTGCCAGAGGAGCCCCAAAATTTGGACAGCCTCGTGGGCTTTGTGATGCCCCTGGGGCTCCACCTGGTACACGACTGAAAAGAGAAAAGCAAAAATAAATCATACCTCAAAGGATGGAGTGCATCAATTTGGAGAAAAGGAGAAATGGCCCAAACCTTGACTTATAATTGGGATCTACTGATTGAGGGCTCTGCACGACCTTGGCAAACTGGCTTCTGATCCGTGTCACATTTCTTTGTAGAAGATGGGAACACAGTTTAGCTGGTGGTTCGTTCTTCTCCCTTTCTCTCTCAAATCAATAATACAAACCAATTTAGGTGAACATTTATATCCTATTAAAGGGTGGGAATGTGATTTTAGATGCTCTTTTGGGAGAACAAAGAAATTAATGTAAATAAGATTTCTAACTTACTGTTTAAAATAAGAATTTATATAAATGTTTAAAACAGGGGTATGGGAGGGAGGGGAATTTTGTATAGAATGAAACATGCAAGTACCACACACTGTTTCAATTTTGCACAAAGTGACTGTAGGAGGATCAGGTGATGGCCCCAGAATGTATAATGCCTTGGTGCACCAAGGTGCCTTCTAAAGGCTGGCGTAACTTGGACCCTGTGGGGCAGAAAGTACAGCTCCAGCCCAGTGATCACATGACCACTCTCATGTCTGAGAGCCTTTGGGAGTCCCAAGGTAGAGGGAAGCTGTATGTGTTTTCTCAGTGGAAGCAGCACGTGAATGGCTGACAGGATGTTAGATAAAGGCTCTAGTTAATGGTATCACTCGAGAGGCTGGTTTTCTGTGCTGAGAGTGACCCCTTCTAAAGAGTAGAGCCATTTACTTGGGAAAGTCAATTATGCCAGCAAAGGGGTAGTGGAGACAGTGGGGGGAGCTCTGGAAGTGTTAGCCCAGAGGCTGATCTGATTACTTCCTGGCATCCTATTCAATTTTGTGGTGATTTTTATCTGCAGGGATGTGACAGTTTTCCATATCTTTGCTGTGGAGTTCTGGAACGCCCCAGAAATTTCCTTCTGTTAACAGGCACTGCCCTAACCACCCTTCCCCCTCTTGGGAATACAAATGGATTTTTCCCTGGCATCATAGCTCCTGGCACGGAGCCAGCCACAAAAGAGACTCTGACTTGCCCAGGTGCCTCCTGAGCTCATTTACATAGGTTGGGAGAATGCTTCCTTTGGATCAGAAAAGGTGAATTTCACCTCTGGCACCACTGTCTTAGTGAGCCTAGTCGTGACACACATATCAGCTGTCCTTGAACAAGAAAGCCAGTAGAACTCTTGTAAAGCAAGGTCTGGTACCCACCTTGGAGTCATCAGTATTCCCTGAACCCCAATTTTTGGGGATAGTGTGGTGGGAAGTTGTGAAAGAAAATGGTATGTTATTGCCAGGGAGTCTGGTACAGCTGTATCTTTAAAGAGCTGCTAGAAGTAGAAAAAAGGTTGCTCATGCCCCAGAGGTACCCTGTTATGGTGTCAGGGAAAGTGGTAGGGGAAGGATCTGGTTCATAGAATTCTAATCTTGGCTCACAGACAAACCACCAAAATAGCACTTGAGTCTTAGGTTACTTGTTGTCACCCAAGACTTCAGGTGATTGAGTTACATCTTGGGGATTGTGGGTTTTAGAACTAAACATTGAAGCCCTAAGCGCAGGGGCTGGCACCCTCCAATAGGTGTTTGGTGTATGGGAAGGGTCTCCTATCCAGCAGAGCATTTTCTTGGTTATTAATCTCCTTTCTCTCCCCTTCCAATCTCCAGCGAAAGCTGGGTACCAAGAAGAAGGACTCCATTGTAGAACTGGGGAAGAACTTGAAAGTATTTTGGTTCTGGGTAAGGTCACTGCCTTGGGTGCCAGGGGACCCAGCAAAAGACTTGAGTGGGTGAACTGGTGCAGTGCCTGACAGAATAAAGAACAGTATTACTCCCTTTGAGGGAATAGTCCAGCAGGGCAGTGGCCATCTGGAAGGAAGGACACTTAATCTCATGGAAGCAACAGCACATATCAGAAGCCAGACTTGCTCTTTGGTCATGCACTTTGGGATACAGGGTATAAGATGCAGCCCTGTAACAACAACGACAGAAGTAGTAGTTTCTGGGCCCAGTCACCCCACACCCCAAAGGAGGAGCTGAATCTGGTTCAACATAGCACAAACTGTTAGGAAAAATGAAATTAACATCAGTGATGTGTAATCCAGTAAAAATCTCCCTTTAGGGTGTGTGTGCGAGTGTGTGTGTGCGTGCCCCCATTTGTATGTGTGTGTCTATGTGCAGCTCACTACCAACAGCCTCACTGTGCACTTGGTCTTCACAGTGCTCGCTGAGAACTCTCACCAGGTTGGCGCCTGAATGCCTTACTCTCAGCATCAGAGGCTTGCTTGCTCTGTGCAGATTTTTAATTTTCTTTGTTGGCCCTAGGCTGGTTAGGACCTCTCGAGCTTCATTCTTTCACCATTAAATAGTGGCCTTTTTCAGTATTTTCCCCCCTTCTCCTTTATAAATTGCTGAAGCCACAAAGCACATTTTGGGGATCATAGAAGGTTGGGGTTCCAGAAAGGCCTCTGTGTGATGGTTCCATTCACCATGGGATTTCCCTTACTTGCTGTATTCTCAACTTCGAATAAAAAGAACCAAATGGAATATGAACATTTGTTGTGTACTGTCTTACTGCCTCGGCTTACCTCCCTTGAAGCCTTAATTTAGACAGTGAAGCTTAAGAAATCGTCAGAGACTTCCCATTCTGAATGCACAAATCAAAGTTATTTATTCCCAACTCACTTTTCCTGACCTTTCTTAAGCTTTCATTACAACTGGGACCAGGTTTAGAATGGAGGGGAGCGCTAACTCCAAGGGGTGGTTCTTAATTTATGATTAAAGTTTATCAGAATAATACCTAAGATAATGGATACTTTAAAAAAATTTTTTTAAAGATTTTACTTATTTGAGAGAGAGAATGAGATAGAGCATGAGAGGGGGGAGGGTCCGAGGGGGAAGCAGATTCACTGCTGAGCAGGGAGCCCGATGCGGGACTTGATCCCGGGACTCCAGGATCATGACCTGAGCCGAAGGCAGTCGCTTAACCAACTGAGCCACCCAGGCACCCAATAATGGATACTTTATGTGAAGGTTTCTGTTGAAGGACTCTTGGTATCTCAGATAATCGTAACCACCTCCCTGTGCACTGATCAGTACTACTCATTTCCTGGGTTGAGTAATACTCAGGCTAAGTGTGACTTGTGCCAGCACTCTTTACAATAAGACGACCGTTCGGATTAAATCTCATGTGTTGACCTAAAGGTTTGGGGGTTTGTTAACCCTTTGTGTAATTTAAGAAAGGAGAGGAATTCCAACCCCTTTTCCTTGGGTAAATTGTCTTTGCAGGGGAATTTCCAGTATTTGAATTCTTTTTTTTTTTCTTAAGATTTACTTATTTTAGAGAGCATGAGCGGGAGGGGCAGAAGGAGAGAGAGAACCTCAAGCAGATGCTGTGCTGAGCTTTTGGAGTTAGATGCGGGGCTCAGTCTCATGACCCTGAGATCATGGCTTCAGCTGAAACCAAGAGTTGGACACTTAACCAACTGCAGCACCCAGGCACCCCGAGTTCTCATTTTTAAGCATAGCTACAACTTTAGGGTTTCCCCATATATTATCTGGATCATTCTCATGGATCTCCTTCTGCTTTTTTGAGGGCTTATAAAGAACCATTTGGTTTTTTCCTAGTTTTTTTTTTTTTTTTTTGCTAAAAACTATGCTCCCTTTCTCAGGTGATGATATTGCATGATAATTGCCATGTGTATCGTGAAGGAAATAAAGGACAAGTTTGAATTTTGACATTGTGGGATGCTAGGGCTCTGGGTTTCCTAAAGAAGCCCTTGGGCAATGTTTCTTTACAATTTATCCTAAAAAAATATCCTTGTCTCTAGAATATTTTGCTTCAGTTACAGCGTGTTCTGTTTTCCTTCACTCACTGGTTATGAACTACTGACCTCTACTTATTGTGTACTTATGTACGAAGTTTTTCTGCCTTCAGTGATGTGACTTGGAAACAAGGAGGTCCGTCTGATTCTTGTAACTTGTGATGGCCTGGAGCAGGGATCGGGGAAACTGAGGAAGCAGGGAATCTAGCCACACGAACATGAAAACCTCTCATAGCCCACCTCCCATCCCTGCCTTGGCTGTCTGACCTAGAACAAGAGGTAGGCTCAGGGTCAGGTTCTGCCATTTGCCAGTGACATGGGCAAGAGGACATTTATTTCCCTAGTGTCCCTTTTCTCACCTTTTGAAATGGGCTTATATTCTTCGCTTCTTTCACTGAGATCAACATTTCTCAAACTTTCCATAGTGATTGGCGGGCATTTCTGCCAAATTCTTCAATTTCTTCCTGTTGTGACCCCCTCCCCCATATTTACTTCTCTCACTTTAAGATGCTTCCATTTCCTTGCCCTCCTGAATCAGAACTTGATACAGCATTGTGAAGTGGTGAACTGTTTTTACCTGAAAGCACTTCTATTAATTAAAATGTACCAAATTACTAGGTGGATCTAGTGGTTAATTTATCCCTGGTACTGAAGAAGGAGGATCTGACAGCAGTTTTGAGTTCTTGGTCATTTAAGAAAAGAGATTTAAAGATTCTAACAATCTTGTCATTTATTAAATGGCTTTGGTTTTAACTTAGCAGTGATGGCTCTTTAGCTTGAGTGAGGCTGCCACCTGCTGTCCGTTAATGGTTCTGTTAAGAAGACTACTTGTTCGGATCTCCGAAGCTCACAAGAATCTTCCCGTTCACCCAGGTGAGGAGCAAGGTTAGTTTATCAGAAAGGTTAGTTTACTCCTTCTATTGGTTCTAAAAGTGATTTCCCAATTTTACAGTCTCCTCCTGGCCATCCAGAGACATGGGGATGAAGTAGACAAAACAAGGCCAGGAGCTGCCCTGCACTTCCTAATCTTGGATTTTAAATGACATAGCCAAGATAGTTGATAAATTTGCCTGAAAATGCTCTCCGTGGGTGGGCAGGGAAGACAGGCCTTTCAAAAGACAGGGTTGCTGTCCTAGACAGAAAGACTAGCACTGTGTCTGGGAGTTGGTAGAGGTCAGATGCTATTGGAGCCCAGAACATTTATTGATGCCAAAGCAAGGCAGAGGGGTGGCCGTGGGCCCTGGGTGCTGTTGTTGGTGGAGGTGTTCATGCTGCCATGCCTGTCACGATAAGGTCTTCTTGACAGGATGGTGGGGAAGCTCCGAGCTGTGGCATCTGAGGGGGCTGGAGAAAGGGTTCCCTGCTGCATTCTCACCCACCTGTGCCAGATGGACACCTGTGATCTTTGCCTGTTGTTCTTGGCATCCACATTGTCATTTTTGGTCCACTCTCCCCTTCCCCCCAAACGAGGTAATAGACTAATAGTAGGTAACATGTAATTTGTGCTTAACTATATGCCGGGCACACTGCATGAGTATCACATTCGAACTTCACAGAGCTCTTTCAATAATTTGCGGCCAATTTTCAAGTCTATGCTTCAGTTTCCTGGTCTATAATATGGGACTAATAACTACCTACTTCAGAGGATTGTTGCGAGATTAAATGAGTTAATACCTGTTACCATGCTAGCCATTCCTAGCATTATTTTGCCATGTAAACTGGCTGAGCAAGTGAGCTTGAGTCACTCTCTTCTCTGAGGCTCCACTTCTTCAGCTATAAATGGGGCTGTTAATGCCTACCTCACAGGCTTGTTGTGAGACTAAATCGTGAAAGTGACGTCATATAATCAGTAATGTAAGGCATTTTACAAATACTGCAATGAATGCATTATTCAAACTTGGCCCACTCTACAGGGAAATGGGGCCATTTGTTGGTGGGAAGCTTGTACTCTGAATTGTGGAGGGCTGGGAAGAAGGGTCTCCCGAGGCCCTGGACGCTGTCCATGCTTATCTTGGGGCTTGGCTGGACCTCCTCATTGGAGGTTAGTTGAATTTAAAGTCCTGAGGCCACCTCAGAATGTCTACATGGTTCTGCCTTTTAGTGTTGCTCTCACAGTGGGAGCTGCTATCTCTCAGGAGCCAGGTCTGCGGGGGAGGGAGGAGGAAGCTTCAGGGCCTTGAGACCCTGGGGGAGGTGTGCATGTGGAGAGTAAGTTCCCAGATAGAGCTCCCCTCCTGGTGGACTCTGCTGTGGGTGGTGGAATGTTCCTCGAAATGCCAACGCCAGGGATAGAGTCAGGTAGTCTTTTTAGTTTTTAAAGATTTTATTTTATTTATTCATTTGAGAGAGACAGAGCACAAGCAGGGGGAAAGGCAGAGGCAGAGGGAGAGGGAGAAGCAGGCTCCCCGCTGAGCTGGGACCCTGACATGGGGCTCCATCCCAGGACATGGAGATCAAGGTAGTCTCTTTTATAAAGATAAGTGGCTAGAAAAAGACCACTATGGGATGTGGACCTCCTGGGGAGGCTGGAGCTAGCCTTCAGGAGACCCTTCACCATGCCACTGTGAAGGACTGTGCTTTTTCCTGCAACTTCTGCTTGGCTGCGACTATGCCTCCACCTCCCGTGTTCTTCTCTCACCTTTCAGGGCAGCAACTGCATATTTTACCCTCTTGGCTTTTTCTTAGATGCAAAAGTTTCTGTACATTAGCATTTGGTAAAGACATTTTTTAAAAGTTTTTAATAGCAATAGTTTGTAGACATGCCACAGTAATATGAAAGGATTTAATACCTGTTCCTGTTCTGGGTTTTTCCCACTACTAGTTACTTCATTGCCCCCTCCCAACCCGCCCCCATACACACACACACACGCCCGTGAGCGCACACACACACATTTTTTTGAGGGGCAGCTAGGAAATTGACCTACCCCCCACCATGCATCTCATTTTGAGAAAGTTCTATTTCAGGTGGGGGCATGTTCTTCATCTCATTTCTGCTGTTGGCCTCATTCTGCCCCTCTTTCTCAGTAGCTTTAAGTTCTTGGATTCTACTGAAGACCAACCAGGTTCATTAGAAACAGCTGACCCTTGGCTGGGTCTGGACTTCTGGAGAATAGATGCAATTAAATTCTTTTGTTTTGGTCCAAGATGAGCTCACGCAGGACTCCTGAAGAGGAGGTAAGAAGGATGGTACTAGGCACCCCGCAAGGTCTTTGAGAAGTGGTTTCAGGTTCCATCCGGCAATCTCAGGAGGCAGGGACCATTAGCCCAAGATTAAGATGAACAACCCAGGTATAGTGAGGTGGATCCCACGGCAGGTGCTGACTCTTTAGAATGTCTCTGGAAGGATTATCTTGTCAAAACAAAGGTGAGAGTGGGTGGGTGTCACCCCAGCAGCTGGGGTGGTAGCACCCATGCGCACAGAGGCAGCAGGAGCATGGGGAGCGGGGCTGAGGTGTCCGAGGTGCCACCACACTCCTGGGCATTTTCCTGTGAACCCAGAACAGAGATGAAAGGGTAGCATTCAGGATGAGGCAAGGAATAGGGAGGAGGGTCTCTGGGACTAATAGCCAAAAACCTGGAAAGAGGGAAATCCAGAAAATGGAAGAGACACTGCCACTGCCATCTTTTTTAGACTGCCTATTTTGTAGGGGAAAGTAGAGGCTGTGCACTCAGTCCAGAACCAGGCTCAAGCCTCTGCTTGTCCCTAGTCTTATAGTGGCCGTGGAGCCATCCTCTTAGAATGACTTTGGGGAAGCCATCAACTCTAGAAGCTCCTTTGATGTGGATTATTTGTGACAGTCATATCCAGCAAAGACAATACCATGTATAAGGCACCCAGCTTGAGGCCTTAAGCTCAAAGCACCCTACATAGTGGGTACTCAATTTATGTCGGTCACCATTAGAATTTTGCATACAGTGATTTCCTCCTATTTGCTCAGATCATTCGGAGCTAAGTACAGTAGTAATGAAGGCAATATGGGGAAGCTGTGTCTTAAATCACTGAGGGTCCAAACCCTAGGAAATTTGGCCCTCAGCTCCTGGTTGACTCGGTATGTAACTGCCCCGGGGGCCTAAATGTCAATGCACACGCATGAATGTATTCCACGGAGGTGCACAAGCACAAGTGTGTTCCTAAGTGTCCGCTCAGACCAGCAAGTGCACCGGCACCGCCCCGGAGCTCGGGGTTTGAGAATGAAGACCAAGCCCCCCCTTCCCCCACCTCCAGCCCTCACCTCTGAATGGAAGGCATGGCAGGAACCTGGTCTCCGGCGAAGCTTCTGGGAGCGCATCCTGTCACACTTGACAGAGGCATTATGTGCAGAATTCACTGTTAAGGCGAACACCTCATGACAGGAGTGGATTCTGGAGATTCTAGAGACTAAGTTTGGGAAGAACCTACCCTTGGTGGGACCAGCTGTCTTGCAGAAGATGGTACCCAGGGGTGGGGGAGGGAAGGGTTGGGGAACAAATCACAATGCCTTGGGGGGAAGGGTGGGATGCTGGTGGTGGGGGAGGCTGGCCTCACCTCTCAGCATCTGAGCCCCTCAAGGACATCTACACCACCATCCCTCCCTCAGCCCACATATCCTGGAGGTTGGAAGGATATATTTGACTTCTGTAGCCTCCTGCAGGACTAGTGGGAAGATGCTACAGTCACAAGTGGGGTCTGTCACCAGGAGGAGAAGGTTACTACTGGGAATCTGTTGCATCACAAATATCCTGTGGCAAAGAGACAAGCAGGTCGCAGAACTTCTCTATGGCAGGCCGACTTCGAGCTTCTAGGGAATTTCTGGAGACTTATAGTGTGGAGTTGGGGTGGCAGGGGAAGGAACAGAACCATGAGGCCGGTCAGATTAGGAGCAGCTGCAGGGACAGTCCTAGGCAATGAACTCAGTCCTCTGGGCTTATTTTACCCACAAACCTTTGCAGTTGTACTGCTTCCTAGCCGATTGGAGGTGAGGACGTCCAAACTGGGATAATTCTTGAGAGGGAAAGGACTTACATAAATCAAGACTGTCCCAAGCAGATAGGGATGTGTGGCTGTCCTGGCTTTGGGGGACTGTGGCGGGGGCCCGCCGTGCGGGAAGATGCAGTGCTCGGGCTTGGCCACAAGGTGGCACAGCGCGCCCGCACACGGCCCTGGAGGCCGGGCAGAGGGAGGGAGGAAAGGGTTAGGGAAAGCCTGTTCCGCCCAGTACGTTACATAAGAGCGGCTGCAACTTCCTGAGCATTTCCTATGGGGTGGAAGATTTCTCCCTCTCACATACACACTTAACCTTCGCCACTCCGAAGGAGGTTGTATTGTTCGTGTTTCGCAGAGGAGAACACAGAGGCTAGAAGAGGTGAGGTAACTCGCCCAAGGTTACAGGGCTAGGAAGCAGCAGAACCAGTTTCTGAATCTGTCTACTCTCAAGTCTGTGCCTCACACCAGACCATTTACTTTATCCTCACGACAAGCCTTTGAGATAAACGAGTCACAGTAGTTCCCAGAAAACCACTCTGGTGAGGTTAACATCCACCCGACATCACGTACTAGTATGACAGTCCCATGCCCCAGTCTGAGGCCTTACACTAGAAAATAATTCCCTTGAGGTCTGGGGAGCCTCAGGGACATCCTGAGAAGCCCCTGGTGAATGGCAAAGCTGGCTGAGTGGACACCCTAGAGGAGGCCCAGGACAGAGTTTCATGAGTTGGTAGGTCCCCGAGGTCGGGGTGGGAGTCAGCAGGAGAGAAGTTTCTGTCAGGTGTCCCTGCCCTCCCGGGCCAGGGCCTGGCAGAACCAGTCGGATCTAGCTCGGATGTAGCTCAGCTCCAGCAGCCTGCACACAGGAGAAGGCCTGAGTCTAGGCGGGGCCCGCACGCGGGCTCCATGCCTGGGAGTGGAGAGGCCAAGTGTGATCTGACAGCGCTAGAAGCCTCCTCCAGCCCCCCGCACTTCTGAGAAGGTCCTCAGGCTTGCCCATTTCTCTGCACAGACAGGTTTCGGGGGGAGAGCCGACTGGTTTCTTTCCTCAAAGCTACCCTCGCCTACCCATGCCTTCCCAGGGCTTGCACATGCTGCTGAGCTTGCATGGCCTTGACACTGAACTGCTGTGGGCTAAGCAGGTGTGTGTGAGACCCACACCGAAAGGGTCACCGAGAGAGGCTGTGCGAGTCTTTCTTCTGGGCGGGATGGCTTTGGAGCCTGAGGTGGGGTGGGTGGGTCTAGATCTGGCCTCGGGACCACCTTTCCCCAGTTCCCTTAAGATAGCATACCAAACCGTCCAGCGCCCGCAGCTGGCCTACCCTCTGCCTCAGCCTGGGCTTCCTTCACTGAGGAAAAGGAGAAGCAAAGACCCTGGGAGGCCAGCCGGGGACAGGCAGAGCTGCCCTGGGGCCTTACTTCTGGCAGGCTCCGCACTCAATGATCCCGTTGGTCTCCCGGACAGCTGTCTGGTGCACAAACACAGGGTACTCCGTGTCGCAGGGCTGCAGCACGTCCTGTTTCTTGTGCTTGTGGGCTGCAGGCAGACAGAGTCACAGAGGGGAAAAGAGCAAATGAGGAGGGCCTGAGGAAGCCATGCCTGTGGGTGTCTCGGCGGCAGCACTGCAGAGGCAGGTGCCGGCACCATGCAACAGAACAGCCCTTTGTCCGCGTGCATGCGGAGGGCTCCCTTGTTGACGAGCTCTCGGGGCTTGTGGGGGAGAGGTGGGGTGGAAGGAAGACAGGGAAGGAAAAGGAATGGAGTGAGAGAAGTGGACGGTAGCACGGTGGAAAGGGCAGCAGACAGGGCCCGGGGCCTTGGCTCTCGGTTGTGCGTGATTAGCACACTAGCCCCGTGACCTTGGGAAAGCCACCTCCTCTCTTTGGAAGGCTGATCCTCAATGTAAGCTGGCTGGTTGGGAGAGGGGTGGACGTGGACCTCTTGAAAGCTCCAATCAGCACTGATATCCAGGGTGTGAGAGGAGAGCAGAGGCAGGAGGAGTGCCAAGGGGCGGTTTGGGGAGATTTTGGTCCCTTAATCCTATGACACCTCCCCCCTTCCTTGTATACAGGTGACATTCCTGAGGTCTAGCTACAGTGCTCTGCACATGCAGCTCCCGGACAAGCCCTAGCTGCTCCCTAAGCCCCGCGGCCAGTGATGAGCAGAGCAGGAAGGGCTGAGTGCTTGACTGCCAGGGTCTGGGAGACACAGCTCCCAGCCTTTCCGGCTCCTCAGTGGTGCCCCGAGTCCACTCAGGGTCAAAGGATGGAGTGAACAGGACTCGGCAAAAGGAAAAGCTGAGGCTCTCGCAGCCCCGTCCTGGAGGACGCACATTTGTGCCTGAGGTGAGCAAAAAGCAAACCAGGGCTGGTTCACGGGCTGAACGACATTATTTTTGTTCAAAATAGCAGCACTGTTTTGTTAACACAGCACTTCTGTTTCTTCCAGGCACTTCTCATGCATTTCCTGTGCTCTCGGGGCCTATCTGCAGAATAGGGAGGGTGGGTAGAATCACTCCCATTTCATAGACCCCCATCTCAGGGTCACATAGGGCTTAGTAGGAGAGCTCCCAGACCCAGAAACTTCCCACTAGACCTTGAAGGCAAGAGGGGAGGCCAGTCTGCGGGCAGAGAAGTGCTGACTGAGAGGAAGAACCGGTGTTCAGTCGGGGGCTCTGCACACTTGGTCAGGTACCACCAGACCTTCCAGGGCTGCTGCTGGGCACTCGGCTGTCTAGGCCCCTCGGAATCTGGGAGTGGGCACTCTGGCTAAAGACTGCAGAAGCCTGGGGGCTGGCTTCGCTCCTTCCCGGGCCCTGTTACACTGGCCTCGTCCCCAGTGGGGGCTGGCTCAGGGCTGGGCCTGTCACCTGGGCCTGTCACACTTTGTGTGGGTAGGTTATCTCCGTGACAGCAATAGTAACAATGCCAACAATGACAGGGTGGAGTAGGCTTCCACACAGCTGGGAAAGGGCCTCAGGGCCTCCCTCAGTCCATGTCCTTGGACTCCAAGTCCAGCGCTGTTCACTGAGGACAGGGATGGGTGGCTGGACCAGGCCTCCCAGGCAGGAGGGAGGAGCTCCTGGGGCAGCTGCCCTGAAGGTGAGAGATTCTGAACAAGCAGATTGAGGGAGATCATGCTCAGTGTTTGCAAAATGCAGCTGCTAGGAGAGAGAGAACACGACAAGGAGGGGAGCCATGTCCCCCCAGCCTGTGTTCCCATGCAAAGGGGAGGCGGGGCCTATTTCTAAATGGGCTGTGACACGTGGTTCCTGGTTCCTGTCACAGACACCATCAGGAAGCCAAACTCTTAACAAAAGTGGGGTGGGGAGTACAGCCCAAGCAGTGGAGATGTTCCAGAACCCCATGGCAAAGGCTCTATTGACATGGAGGGGTTGAAAGGGACCGGTTAAAGGGAGACAGTCTGTGTGGTAGGGAGCTCCCAGCTACCCAGAGAGTGGAAGTCACTGACTTCCTTTTGCATTTAAAGATCAAGTGGCCTCACTCTCCCGGGGTGCAGTCTGGAGTCAGGGCTGGCTGAGAGTGAGGACATTTCTTTGGTTTGTGGTCAGGCCTGTGTAAGGCACTGTCCTCAGACATAAGGTCACAGGAGTTAAATTATCCCCAGAGTGCCCCAGTCACCAGACCAAGGCCTTCACCTGCCCACCCCCCCAAGCCCTGAGCGCTGCTGAGGGCTTGGAGGACATGTGAGCTGGAGGCACCCTTGTTTCCTGCTCCATGAGGAGACCTGGCGGCTGCTTACCTGCTTGTGGTCACTGCCACTGGGCCACATCACTCTCTTTCCCCTTGGGAATCATAAGTGATCTCACCCAAGGAGATGGCTAGAGGGTTTTGTTTGCCCTGGGGGAGGACTGTACTTGTGTGGGATGAGATCTGGGCAACATCCCCACCCCTTAAGGAATGGGGCTTTCAGTTGGGAGAGGCCCTCTGAGTTAGGGGTGTCCCCGGATGAAGAGAGCTCAGCCTCCCTTGGATGCCCGCCTAGGATGGAGAGCCGAGGACAGGCCCCTTTTGCAGTCCCTCCCCACACCCCCTGAATCCTCAGTGAAGGCTACTCACAGTGATGGAAGACAGCTTTGGCTATCCAGGACATGAGTGAGGCCCAGCACAGGGTGGGCATGATGTCAAACGAAGGGCAGGATGGCACGGGGTGGCGATGTCGCATGGGATGATGAATGATGACACGTGGAACAGTGGTGTCCCGAGATGGTGGCGTGATGTGACACAGAGAGGTGAGGGGAGCCAGGAGTGAGGGGGGAGGCCATGAGAGAGGGCCCAGCAGGGGGAGGTGGGAGCCATGGGCTCTCAGGAGTCCCCATCCTGCCTGTCATCCGCCCAGAGGTGACAGGTTCCTACTGAAATGGCTCTGCTAGGAAACACTCCCTTTTGCAGTCCTGTGTACTCACCCTCAGCCCCTTGGTCTGCACGCCGGGAGCCCCAGGCGCTCCACTCCAGCAGCAGCCTGTCAGACGCAGAGCTGAATCTCCGAAGACCGGCATGCCCTCCCCACCTGGGCCAAGGCGGCTGGAGCACCGGCGCTCCCTGATGGCCCCTGGTCCGGCCCTGCTCCTCCAGGCCACCCTCTCCCCTGCTTGGGGCTCCTGGGTGAGCAGAGTGTGTAGGGGGGCAGGCGCCAGACACCCGGGGTTCCGGGGACCTCCTGCAGCTCGTGCTCAAAGGGCTCCCTCATGCGGCACACCTGCATCAGGTCCCCCCCAGCCCCACCCCCATCCCAGACACAGACCCCACTCACAGCAAGAGCTCGTTCACCAGCAACCGGGTAGCAGTCAGGAGGGCAGAGATGGGCTGGGAAGGAGGGGGGACACACAGTTAAGCCCAGGCCCGGGGCAGGGATGCTCCCCTGGGCACTGCCAGTTGAAGACCACACCTGGGGGTGGGGGGAGGGGCTGCCGCCACCACCCATCCCTTCCCAGCAGAGGGGGCCTTTACGACTGAGTTATCTGATAAAGTCCTACTGTACGGGGGCGGGGCACTGTATGCCCATCAAGAAGACTAGTCGAGTTCTCTTCCTGAGGAGCCACTTGGGGACGTTTCTGGGATCCTTTATGATGTGTGTGAAAGCCCGAGCAAGTGAGGGTAGGAACAAAGCAACGCAGGGACTATGGTCTGCTCTCTCTGCCAGAGGCCCATTAGCTCAGGCCTGGGGTGGGGGCAGGCTGAGGGCAGGGAGCAGGGGTGCGGAGGAGGCGGGGAGGAGGTGCGACAGGACTTTCTGGTCTGAGTCCAAAGTGGGGTCCTGGGGCTAGCGGGTGGGAAGAAAAGTCTGGGGTGACACTCACGCTGATCAGGGGCCAGGCGGCACTGGGGTGGTGACTCAGGGGTCTGCACATGGCCTGGTAGTCATACATGGTCACTCTGAAAATCGGAAACAGGATCTGGGGAGTCAGACCTTCCCCCATCCTTTCCCACCCAGGGGGGTTTGCGGCAGGGTTCCCATTCATGGGGTTCCTGAGGGTGCGGGAGTGAGGATGGGCCGATCAGACAATTTCATCTCTGCACTTTGACTGCTTTAAAGACATCGAACAGCAAATTCGGTTTTCCCTCTAAGGGCTCATATGACCTTATACCCCTCTCCACCTCATGTCTAGTCTCCGGCTTCAGAAATGTTGCTTTGGGAGCTCTTTGGGGCTTTCACCATGGGTTTTTGAGGTCAGGATCCTGATATCTGTCGGGACCAGTTAGCATCAGCTCTTGCCTTTTCTGTGTGTATTCAGTCCGGGCAGAAGCATGTCCCACTTACTGGCTGAACACCCTCATGCTGAGCAGCTGGGTCATGAGAGCGCCATCCACCTCCCCCAGGAATCTTCCCATCTGTGAGGGAGAGAGAGAGAGAGAGATGGATAGGGAGGGAGGGATGGGGAGGGAGTGTGGGAGAGACAGGAGGGAGAGAGGGGGAGGGGGAAAGGGGGCACAGAGGAGGAGGGGGAGGAAGAAAGAGAGGGGGGAGGGAAAGGGGGAGGAGGGGGGAAAGAGGGGGAGGGAGGGGGCGGGAGAGAGATGGACCGGCCAGGGCTCACTGCTGAGCTCCTGACTTCAGGGGTGGGTTGGGTCTCCCCTATAGATACCTTTCAACAGAATCAGAACTGTACCCATTCACTGGCTCCCTCCCCCTTTAACAGGCTCCCCTGCCGTATTCTCTATCTTAGTGCTTTTCACTTAGTTGGCCATGAAATCAATCTAGGGGTTACAATTGGATCTTTTCTTTCTTTTTTTTTTTTTTAGAAGGCACAGAATTCCTTTGAACAGTTTGGTGTGAATTGTGTGTAGTCAGGTTAAACAGGGTTTTGTGAAATTTGATTTGTATGGTGTGTGTCTATGTCCTGGATCAGATGTAACATGTATCTCTTTCTGTGAGTCATGGTCAAAGAAGGTTCAAAAGCAGCCCTCTGCTCTGTCACACTGGCATCCTTATCACCCAGCCAAATACATTTTGAGAGTTCTGGAGCTGCCTTTGACTTCCCTTCCCCCCCCCCCCCCCCCCCCAGTTAATCAATGTGCCCTGCGCGTTTGTCATTCACCTTCGGACTCCTGGACAGTGACTTAACCCAGACCTTTGTCCTCCCAGCCACCCACTCCACCCTCCTAACGGGGCTCTCTCCCAGTCCCCAGCCCTGCTGCCAACACAGTTGGGATTTGGTTTCTCTCTCTCTCTTTTTCGTTCCCTAAAGAACAAAAGAGGATCCTCCTTCCCCCTCGTCCCTCCTTCATGACCCAATCAACCAGCACTGGTGAGCACCCACCACTCTGTGCCAGGCCAGGCCTATCCTCCAAGCCCACAAAGTCCCCCAAGTCCGTTGACCCTCAAGCCTGCTGCTATGCTCTGGCTTCAGGCTGCCCTCCAGCCTCAGCCCTACGCTGACCTCCCTGCCTGCCCTGGCCTCTTGCTTCTGCTGGTTTCTCAGCATGGCAGAGTGGAAAGAGCCTGGACTTTGGAATCGGATTTTGATTCAGATCCTGGCTCTAGCACTGCCCACTGCGTGGCCATGGCTTGGGTAGGGGATAGCGTGTGCCAAGCATCTGGAACCCAGCGAGTGCTCCGTATGTGGTGGCCACGTGATAAAGAGCTGCTCTGGGCCTTGGCTCTTCTCTCTCCTTTGACAACCCTTCCCCAGTCCTCACTCCAAGGAGCTTTCCTTGTTGTCCTCCTTCAAGAAGTCTTTCTTTTTTCACCTTTCCAGCTGGACTTAATTAAGGCTGCTCTCCTCTGCACTCGGAAACTGAGAGGCTAAAGACAAAGTCAGGCGGGGGTAGCCCAGAGAGAGCTGAATAGGATGTGCAGGTTTCTCTGAGCTTTGTGCGCTCTTTGGCCAGAAGGCCCCTCTGTTCTGAGGCCCGAGAGGCTTCTTGGAGCAGGGCAATGGACAGAGCAGAGGATAGCACGGAGGAGTCGAGGGCATTTAAGGGAAAGAATAGCAAGTGGAAAGGTGTGAGGGATCCAGCCCTGCTGTTCTCCAAAGTGTCGCCCTGAAGCCACGTGAAGTTCATTCAGCTCAAGTGATCACTCTCCATCAGCTGCTTTTTGCTGTTCCAGTGACCAGGTATGTGTGCGTTCCTGCCTTACCAGACAGCGAGATCCTACAGGGCAGACATCTACCTCCCTGCTTCCCACACACCACACGGTGTCTTGTTCGTGGTTACCATTCAGTGCATCTTTGCTGAAGGAATGTGTGAGTGAATGGACAGGGGAATGAATGAGTGATCTGAGTATTCTCCCTGGGAAAGTGCAGTGGGGTGGAAATGAGGCTCCTGATGAGGCTGGCCCAAATTTCCACAAGGCTGTCCCCTTCTCTTTCCAAACTCTAGGCTTATTTACCAACAACCCTGTGTTTCAGACACTCGATTCTGAGAAGACAAGCTCCTGTACACTGGAAAAAAATGTACCCTCCTCTGTACATAGACAACGTGACTTTCTAGGATATGTCACCCTGACAGAGCATATCCATCCTCCCCTTCTTTAGGTAAGGCAGTCCTGACTTGAATTATGGAAGCCGTGTGTTTGTCTAAAAGACTACATTTCCCAGACTCCCCTGTGGCTACGGCTGGCCAATGAAATGTGAGCAAAGTTGCCCGGTGGGACATCCGGGAATCTGTTTAAAGGGAAAAGACTCTGTAGGAGGAGCACCTCATTCATGGCTGTTGTCCTCCCCTTCTTCTTGTCTGGAAAATGGACAAGAAGACAGGAACTCCTATAGCCATGTTGTGAGCTTGAGGATGGGGACGCCTGGCAACCAGGCCGTAGCAGGCCTGGTCTACCTTCATCTACTCTTTTATGTGAGAGAATAAACTTTTAATTTGGTTAAAACTCTATTGTGGGGGCTCTGTTCCTGACAGCAGAACACTATTCCTAGCTGGTGGTTTCATTTGAACTTCATCAGAATGAATCAGTGCCTCAAATAGGTAGACTGACTTAGTTCCTGACTCTGCAAAGCCAAAGTCCAAACACTCAAACTGGAGTACCCTTGTCGGTTTAGGGCGCCCAGACTGACTGGGGGGGTCTGTAGCCTCTTTCCAGCCACAGCGCTATACAAGGGCTCTGGAAGCTCCAGGTCCCTGCGCCCCAAAGTGCTACCTGCCTTTTAGGTTTGCTCACAGCGGGGCAGGGCTCCAATCCACCAATAAGCAATGGTCCTTTGGATCTGCCTGAGCTCTGGGGCTGCACCAAAAGGGCCTGGGGCTGCCTGTGTTTTCTGTCTGTAATGAGGCAGGAGTGTGTGCGGGGAGCAGATGGGGCAGGTGGCGGCAGAGAATGCAGAACTGATGAGTACTCCTGCTGGCTGGGCAGCAGCCCCGGGCATAGGCTAATCTGCATGCCCGTGTGAAGCTACGGTCCCCAGGGGAAAGGGGGACCGGAGGGTGGGTGGGAGGGCCCTTGACTCTTGGATGGAGCAGATGTCTCACAGCCTCTTACCCAGGGACAGCCTCAGTTTCTTCTCTAAAAACTTAAGGGGTGTGAAGATTAAATGAGTTACCAGAGTGGCTCCTTGGGAGGACCAATTTCCTTTTGTCCCTTTCTCATGTATCGCCCCCCCCTGCCGCCAGCTCCCCTGAGCTGCTCAGTCTCTTGACAAGTGCCTTTGGCCCCACAGAGGGGGGGGCTGGGCATTTAGGACCGTGCTCCAGACAGAGCCGCCCAGGGGGCTTCTGCCATGATGGGCCGGCTCTGGGCAGGTGGCCAGCTGCATTTTTCTTGGGAGGCACCCAGCCTGAGCTGCCCTGTCCCCAGGAAGGCTCTGCTACCAGGGCCTGGGGGAGCCAGCAGATGTGCTGAGGCAGGCCATGAGGAGGGGGGGCTGGAGGGGCATGGGAGAAGGGGGAGCTGAGGAAAACAGGAGCTGAGGCTCAAGACACACACATCGGAGGCCCTGTGAGGGCAGAAAGGGTCGCCCTGGTCTGAAGACAAGGTCAGCATTTTGGGCTGGGGGCAGGGAGGGAGAGGGTGCTGTGCCCTCTGAGAGATTCAACTCCTCAGGGAAAGACACCATGATGGGGCATCTGATTTTCTAGCTTTGCTGCCCCTGTGAGGTCCATTCTGAAGCTCTCCTGTGTAGGTGCTACCCACAGGCAAGTGATAGCACTTGGGGTCCCCAAATCCGGGGTGACAGATCCACTGTAAACATTACAAAGATCCACAGAGCTGTTGTCACTCTCTTGGCCCCAGCTGTCTGCTTCTCTTTCTAGGCCCCAGTAGAGGGCTGTAACCCTGTCATCTGTAGTTCTTTATTATAAGAATGAGCCCTGAGCTGGAAGAGAGGCCCAGGGGGACAAAATGTCTAATCAGTAGGCCTGGAACACCACCAGGGCCAGGAGAGATCCAAGCCGGCCCTCCCTCTGGCAGACCGCAGATGGTGCCCTGGGGCTTCTGCACTCACCCTGTTTGCTGGGCAGGAGGGCCTCAGTGAGGAAGGGCTGGGGAGGACTTGGGGAAGAATCTCTGCATCTGGAACAGGGACAGTCTTCTCTCCCCAGGCCCCTGGACGGACCTCGGCAAGGACAAAGAGTAGCCTGGACTTTCTGGCACACTAGCCCAGCTGGGAAAGTGCATCCAGATCAAGAGCAGCGGACACGAAAGCCTCGAGTTCGTCACACACCAGAATCATCAGAGGGCTTGTCACAGCGCAGTTGGAGGGCCCCATCCCAGAGTTTCCGATCCCCTCAGTCTGGGTAGGGCCCAAGAACTCTCATTTCTATCAAGCTCCCAGCTGTTACTGCTGTTGCCAGGCCCCCCCCCACCCCCACTTTGAGGCTAAGGGATGAGAGGGAGGCAGGGAGCAATGCATGAGTTGGAGGGGGGCCAGCACTCGGGTGTGTTTGGGGAGGAGGAGGGGCTTTTGGTAGGGTGATTCTGAAACGACTCACAATGGTCCCAGCCTCTGGGTAGGCTGGACCTAGTAACTCGCTTCTCGTGAGTAAAATACAGTAAAAGTGATGGGATGTCACGTCTGAAATTAGGTTGCAAAAGACGGTGACTTCCGTCTTGTTGTCACTCTCTGTCTCTGGCTCTTCTTGGCTTGCTCACTCTGATGAAGCAAGCTGCCACGTTGTGAGCTGCCCTACGGAGAGGGCCACGTGGGAACCGACCATGCCAGTGAGCTTGGACGCTGACCCTTCTCTAATCAAGCCTTGGCATGACTGCAGCCCTGGCTGACACCTCACTTTCAGCCTTAGGACAGACCCTGAGCCAGAATCAGCCCGCGAAGCCATACCCGGGAGCTGTGGACAGTCAGGCAGGTGGCTTTAAGCCACTACAGGTTGGGATAGATTGTTACACAGCAAATAGATAACTGTTACAGAGTTGCTGAATGAATGAGTTAAAGCAAAAAGCCAAACTGGATGAACAGACTGATGATCTATAGCATCAGCCCCTGGCTTTCCACCATGGGGCTTCCACTCGCCTTCCAGTCCGGCCCCTGCCACTGCCAGACACAGCCTCTAAGTGTCGCTGAGTACCGGGCATCGTCCAGGTGCTGCTGCACCACTGGCGTCTCTGGCCTGGGTATCACTCCCTTGGTGCCCTCTCAGACACAGCTCAGGTGGCCGGGTCAGACTTGTCCAGGGTGAGGAAAGAGGGACCCTGTCAAGATACTGCTCCCAGAGCCCTGGCACCAGCCTTGGAGTTTCATCCAGGGGTCGGGATGCCGGGCCTTGGCGTTCAGGGTCCTAAAGGCATCGTTCCTCATTCCAGAAGATGCAGCCAAGTGCAGCAAAGTGAATGAACTCTGTCCCAGCAGTAAGAGAGTGGCCTGGGGGAGGGGCTGGGCAGGAGAGTGACTACCCAGGAGACTGGGACTTGCAGCCTGCCTCACCCTCCAGAGAAGGCCATTCTCCCTGCCCCACAAATTCTCCAATTCCATCAAAACCTATGCTCCCCTAGCTTGGTTTCCCTCACCACGAGTCTTTTCTAGAACCTTTGTCCCCTCACCATCAATGTTTTTCACTTGTATTTCTAAGCTCAAAGTCTGGCTTTTCTGTAGCTGTTAGTTTTCAGGTTACTAACCTCACCTTGCCGCTCAATTTTAACTCCAGGATAAAATGAGATGATGGTGGTGGTTGTGTGTTGGGGGGTGTCCTTCCTGGGGCCTCGAAGTGGTGGGGGAGGAGGGGAAGCAATGTGGTGTCAGAAGGCAGGGTAACCAAGCACAGTGGGAGCTTGGGGCTCTGGGGGAGCTTCTGGAAAGTCCCAACTCTATTAAGAAGATTAAATTTCATCGTTTATACCCTGCTTCATTCTACAAAGGATGGCTTTTAAAACTACACACAATGTTATAATAGCTGAGAAAATAGGGGTAAATAAGCTAAGTAAACATATACTTTATAAAATAGAAGTCTCTAAAATAACCGTTACCAAAGTTGTACCCAGTGATATTATGATTTGTGAAGACATGTGAGCAAACGTGATCTGGGTAGAACAGGACCCAAGGGGCCCAATGGGTTATGCAAAGAGCCCCTTGGGGGTTGTCTGTCATTAAGATGGCCCTGCCCACTTTTCCTGTGCTGGGTTGGTTTCTTTCCTGGCCTCCCTCCCTGCAAGGCCGTCTTGGCTGCCTCTTGAGCAGGGTCAGCAAATGATGGTCGATGGGCCAAATCTGGCTCACTACCTCTTTATGTCAGCCCTTGAGCTAAGAATGTTTTTGTATTTTCAAATGGTTGGACAAAAAAATAAAAAAAATTAATATTTTATGACATGTAGAAATGATATAAAATTCCAATTTCAGCGTCCATAATTAAGTTTTACGGGGATAAAGCCACGCCCATCGTTCACATGCGGTCTATAGCTGCTTCTGCGCTACCGTAGCAGAGCAGGGGGTTGTGAGGCCTAAATCCCCACTCTCTGGCCCTTTCCAGGAAACGTCTGCTGGCGCTGGCCCTGGAGCACGGGAGCCCGGCGTGGCTGTCTCCTCCGCAGCTGCCAGCCTTCCACACTCTCTCTGAAACTCTGGCCCGGGAAAGCCAACAGCCCAGACTCCTGAAGACAGGGCGGTCTCGGCTCCCCAGGGCAGCAGGGGTCAGCCCAGGAATGATGGGCAGCATCAGATCGTCCGGCGGCCTTATCCCAGCCGCTGGTGGTGCTGGCCTTTGTCATCACCCATATCCCCCCCAAGCAATGGCCACATGCCGAAATGCACTGGTGCTCTGTCCAGGGGAGAGTGGCATGGCCAAAGGTGGCATGAGAGGGACAGAGAGGAAAGGCAGAGCCATCCAGGGACTGCAGTGAATGATGAGCAGTGCAGAGACGACAGGATGGCCAGCCCACCCCCGACTCCCCGGGTGAAACCACCTTTCTCTTCCCCAGCGCTGCCGAGTAAGGCTCTCCTCAGGGAATCAGATTCCGTCACCCGCTCGTGTCTCTTCCTCAGTTGCTCTTTTTCCCACATCTCCTTCCTGGTTCCTGCCCCAGTTCCTGCCATATCCCCCTGGCTTCTTTGGACCCTAAGCCCTGCTCTGGAGAGGCCAGTGTGGAGACATGACCTTGTCCTGTGGCTCTGCCAACACCCCAGCCCTGGGAATCTCGGGTCGAGGAGGAGCTGAGAAATCATGTAGTGCAGTCCCCTTATTTCAGAGAGGAGGAAACTGAGGCACAGACCGTGGAGCTCCTCCAACAAATACATATCCAATTAGTTCAAGACTCGCACTGGGGCAGATACCATATCCCTTCCCTTGAGGCTCAGGCTGGAGGCCATTTTAGTGCTTCTGGCTTGTTTCAAGGAAGTACTTTAGGGGAATATATTCGAGTTCGGTTCAGGTTTGAACAGCCTTCTTTTTTAGTTTGAGTCTTGGCTAAATAAGGCATTAATTTGGGGGCCCAGTTTGGGGCTGAGCAAATACAAAATTAGGATTATACTTTCTCTTCTGCCTTTCTGAGCACGTGCGGAGCCAGGGAGACACCCAGGTGCCCGGGGCAAGTCTCTGTGTGCAGCCAGGCTAACAGACGGAAGAGGATTGCCTCCATTCCTTTGTGTCCCCCCAACAAACTGAGGGTCAGGCTCCATGGGTTAGAATAGAATTTTCCTCAAGGGAGGTCTAGAGAGGAAGGGAGCTCAAAGTGGGAAGGGCTTGGCGCTTCTGGGCCCCATGAAGATAGACGGGGAGGCTGCTATGGTCTGAATGTGTCCCCCCAAATTCACATGTTGAAACCTAACCCCAAGGTGAAGTAGAAGGTGGGGTCTTTGCGAGGTGATAAGGTCACGAGGGCGAGGCCCTTAGGGACCGGATCAGTGTCCGTATCATCGAGACCCCCGAGAGCTCCCTTGCCTCTTGCACCACATGAGGACACAACGAGGAGTCTGTGGCCCGGAAGAGGGCCCTCACGCAACCACACTGGCACCCTGCTCTGTGGATGAGCCACCCAGTGGGCGGCCCGAATGGACTGAGGAGGCGGGAATGTGATGGGGGGGGACAATGAGTCTGAGGGTGTTTGTGCTCTGGGAGGAGGCTTCCTATGGCCAGGCCGGTCAGCGGCATGGCTAGAGCACAGACCCCGCGGGGCCCTGCGGTGTAGCCTGGCTGAGCCTCTCCTCGTCATGTGGACAGTTTCCCTACCAACCGTGGGATGAGGTCGGATTAGGGAGAGACAAAATAAAGAAGTAACATTTTCTCTGACCATCTGAGTGGAAAATGTCTGCGGTTTGTGATCTCCCTACACTGACTTGGTTTCAAGAAGACTCTGCTTTCTTCAGACTGTTCACTCTAATCTGTCCTAAGCCACCATTACTTCCTGGTGCCCTGAGCTGCCATTAGTAACCACCATTAGCCCTTTTCTTGACTGGCCTGGCTGCGGGATGACCTGACTCCCCCCTCCTTCCGCTTCCTGACACCTTACCTCCTGGGACCTCTCCGAGATCAGGATGAACCCGTTGTTGTCGATGACGAAGCAGTCCAGCTCCTGGGGAGAAACCAGGAAGGAGGTCATGGCCAGGCTCTGACTGCTGGTCCTGGCCTGGCGTGTGGGGAGCCCTCCATGTCTAGTGCGAAGGCACCTTCTGTGGCCCAGCACGGCAGGGGAAGGAGGGGAGCTGGCCCGTTAGGAGGATGTGGTTGAGGGGCCCATGGTTCCCAGTCCCCCGCCCTTCCCCCTGGGGGAGAACTTACACTGTCCTGGCAGCTCTCCGGGCAGGGTCCGTCCACAGTGCTGCACTGGAAGAAAGAGAAACTGTGCATGGTGTGTACCTCTGCATACATGTGTGTTGACGCGGGGGACATGCAGTGTGTGAGCATGCCTGTGTTGTGTGTGTGTTACATTCGTGTGGTGTGGGGAATGGTGGATGTGTGTTTATGGCACACTGACGTGTGTGCGTGCGCATACACTGTGTGTGCTGGGTGTATGGTACGTGTGGTGTGAGTGCGATGTGTGTTGTACGTGCTGGGTGTATGGTACATGTGGTGTGAGTGTGGTGTGTGTCGTATGTGCTGGGTGTATGTGTGCTTGGTGTATGTGCGTGTGTACGGTACAGACGTGTGCTGTGTATGCGTGTGTGAAGCTGTGTGTCTGTGGCTCAGGATGCCGAGAAGCAGGCCCCCCGGCTGTCAGCAGCCCCTGCACAGGGGTTTGGCCACACCCGAGGGAGCCGCGGCCCCAGCAGCCCATGTGTGAGGGTTGGCGGTCAGCCGCATGGCACCTGAAGCCTCCTGGGGTGGCTTCAGAGGCTCCCGTACTTTGTGATCCTATATGGTGGGGAGGGTGACCCTAGGTTACGGGGCCGGTGCCCCTTCCCAGCCCATCCCCTCCATCTTTATGCTGTGGTTTCCCAAACCTGCTCAAAGTGAGGAGGCAGCAAAAAGCAGATGGGGCCATGGACCAGAGGGGCAGATTCTGGTGGAGGAGCTTGAGGGGGACAGCGAAGAGACCCGGGGTGCACAGAGGGCTCTGGGGAGCGGAGAGCAGAGGCGGGGAAGGAACGGGTTGGGTGGGAAGCCCTGTGGATGGACAGCAGTCCAGGCTTGGGTCCTGGCTAGAGGGACCCAGGGCCCACTCTCCTACTCTGCCTGGTGGGGCAGGACGGGTGGGAATACCAAGTCCTGCCCATTCCCGGGGCTGAGCGGAGGAGAGCCCCTGGTGAGGCAGGCCAGGAGCAGAGATGAGGCCACAGGCAGAGGTATGGGGAGCTGAGATAGGCAGAGAAGGAAGGGATCCGGGAGAGCTGAGCTAGGGCCCCGAAGGGGGCCGAGAGGCAGTGGGGCAGCCGGAGGAGACAGCCCTCCTCACTGCGGACGTGTCAGACCGGTCCCCTGACCCTGATCTGGCACCATCACACCCACCTGCCGGGTCGCTGCCCAGAATGTGCGTTGCAGGAACTCCAGCCTCATTTGGACGCCCACCGCTACAAGGAAGTGGGAAGAGGGTGGCCAAAACCATGGGTGTGTTTTTGGGGAGGGGGTGTTGGGAAGGAAGAGACAACGAGAGAAGAAAGTAGATTGAGGTTAGAGAGAAGAGGTGCATCAGCAGGAACCGAGGGGAGAGGTAGCACCGGTCAGCTGGGTCAGATGGCAGCCTGTGAGAGCCGAGCCGAGGCTCCTGGGGGAGTGGGGGAGGGGGAGAAATGCAGACAGACTGGTGGCTTCTGTCTCTTCACAGCAGATAATACTAGAAAATACCTCCAGAGAAAGATGAGGCCCAGGTTCTAGAGAACAATAAGATGGCACTCATCCTCTGATCTTTGGAAACTCAAGGCAGGTGGACTGGGCACATCATTGTCCTTTTTCCCAAGGATGGAAAGACAGAGGTAGAGAGACTGAGCCATCTGTTAAGGTCTCGGGACCAAAAGTGGCGGGCTGAGACTGGAATTCAGGGCCCCTCACAGGGCTTTCTAGATCTCAAGCCTGACACAACAGCCTCTCTTGTACCTAATCCCTGCTCGGGGTCTCCCCCACTTGGTAAGAAGCCTCTTTCCTTGCTGAAAGTTGTGATCAGCTTTACTCAGGTTTGCAGGTAGGTTCCAGAAAACCAGAGATGCTACCAATTGGTAAAAACTACCCTTTGGTGACGCCACTTACAAGGGGCTACCCATGCCTCTTTGGTTCCCAAATAGGCTTGGAGGACGCAAGCTGGAGCTCACGTGCTAAGAGAACTCTGGGCTCAGAGAACACAAAGCAAAGGCAGGTTATATTGAAAAGAAAAAGCATAGAAAAACTAGGTCGACTTCCTACTGTCTGGTATAATAACATCGAAAATTTTGAGTACCAGGCACCTTCACATCCATGGGCTTATTTCATCCACACAGCAGAGCAGTTCTATTCTTATTGGGGCTTCACAGAGGAGGAAATGGAGGCTTGCAGAGATTACCAGCTTGCCTCAGTCACCCGGCCCCGAAAGATGGAACCAGGACGCAGCCGGAGTCTGGCTCTAAGGCTCTTAACCTCTCTGTTCTGCAGGCCTGACTTGGGTTGCAGTGGCCAGGAAGGAGCTGGTGGATACGAGTGAGCAGTCTCCCATCTGGGCCGCGGCTCCCTCGTCCATACAGTGGGAGTGGAGCTGGGTTCCCCACTGCTCTGCCACATTCATGACACGTTCTAATCATCCCGGTGGCCACTCAGTGGAGAGATTTTCCATCACGATCATTCTCACTTCCCAAAACTCAGCAGCTGGCTCTTCTAAATGGACTGGAGTTCCGGCACAGAGATATAGAATTGTAGCCTTTTGTTTTTTTTCAATGATCTAGGAATGATCCTAGACAAGTTTGATGAAAAAAAATGAGACCAAGGAAGGGTCAAGGGGCCAGAGTTCTGGCCCTGGGTTAGACAGAGCTGTGATCTTTGGATTTGTTTCTTTGGTTATAAAATGAGTCATGATTACACTTGCCCTAGGAAGGCTGAATGGGTAAAAGATTGTGGAGGCTCAAATGGACAGTGGGAGAGAATATTATTCTACACTAGAGCTTTGGTTCTCAAACTTGGCATGTGTTAGAATCATCCGGAATGGGGCGCCTGGGTGGCTCAGTTGGTTAAGTGTCTGCCTTCGGCTCAGGTCATGATCCCAGGGTCCTGGGATTGAGCCCCGCATCAGGCTCCCTGCTCAGAGGGAAGCCTGCTTCTCCCTTTCCCTCTGCCCCTTCCCGTTGCTTGTGCGCGCTCTCTCTCTCCAATAAATAAATAAAATCTTAAAAAAAAAAAAGAATTATCTGGAAGGTTTGTCCCCATCCCCAGAGTCTCTTATTTAGCATGTCTGGGGTGGGGCCTGAGAATTCGTATTTCTAAAGTACTCCCAAATGGTGTTGATGCTACTGGTCCAGGAACCATAGTTTGGGAACCACTATTGTAAAGCAATGCTGTCTGATTGAACTTTCCGAAACGATGGGGCTGTTCTAGCTCTGCACTGTCTCATACAGTAGCCACTAGTCACGTGTGGCTATCGAGCCCTTGAAATGTGGCTGTTATGACTGAGGACCTGAATTTTAGAATTTTATTTAATTTTAATTAATTTTAAATTTAAATAGCTACATGTGGCTGGTGGTCACCATGTTGGATAATGCAATTCTAGAACTCGTGCAGTTACAGATGATAGAACCAGGGCCCTGAGAGGCCCCTTCTCCCCCCCACCCAGGGAGTCTCATGACAGTTCTGTGGCTGAAAGTATGGCTAGCTTTCTCGAGCAGGTCTTACAATGTGGGAACATTTGAGTTCCCTGCGCACTCCTTTGTTGCTTCAAGGTCTGCAGGCTGAAAGGAGTGGGTGGGAAGGGCACAGGTACATGGACTTCTTGGTCATGACAGAAACAAAAGACACACAGACAGCACATAATCCACACTCAAGGCTTGTGCTGGAGGGCCCAGTGCTGGTTGTCACATATCCTCCACCCGCTCACGGTTCCCTCCATCCCTGCAGGGGACTCCTCAGTCTCTTCCTCTTATTCTTCCTTTTAAGACCACCCTTGATATTCATTTGAGACAATTTCTTTCACCTGTAGAAAAAGGCTGAGTGATGGGGAGGGGGATGGGTTAGCCTGGTGATGGGTATTGAGGAGGGCACGTTCTGTGTGGAGCACTGGGTGTTATGCACAAACAAGGAATCATGGAACACTGCACCAAAAACTAATGATGTAATATATGGTGATTAACATAACAATAAAAAGTTAAAAAAAAAAAGAAAAAGGCTGAGTGAAAGAAGAGGAACCTTCTAAAAATTGTCAGAGAGCCATCACACTAATGCTTAGAATGATCAAATCTTTGGGATTTAGGAAAGCTTATTTACCCCTGTCCTTGGCTTCCTTGGTCAAAGAGCTTTCAGCCTATTCCTCGAGGGAGACTCTGCCTCTCTACCTGCTTGCTCAGAGCCAAGGTGCATAGAATCATGACATTCCCGAGCTAGAAGAAATTCTATGATTCTATCACAGAGTCTTGAGAGAGTGGGGGCTTGTTTTTCCCTAAGGAAACAGGTTTTTGAAAAAAAAAAAAAAGAAAGGAAACAGGTTTTTGAGACTCTTGTGTAGAAATGGGAGGGGAACAAAGCAGACTGTCTCCCCCTAGGTTCGGTCCCACAGCTGGTGCATAAGCTCCTCTAAGACAAGCTCTGGGTCCTTCGTATCTGGGATCCTTCGCAGAACTGAGGACATTCCAACTGCTTACTACATCTCCACATTTGAGTCACCAAGAGCATTTCAAACTTCACATGTTCAAAACCGAGCTTGGGCTTTTCCTCCCCAAAATGTGACCCTCATTGAGACTTCCCCATTTGGGGCATATTCCACTTAATTGTAATCATTTTCCCTTATCCCGTCCAAGTTCTGCAGACCTTATTCCAAAACACAGTAAGTCTGTCTGCTCCACCCTGGGCCAAACCAGCATCTCTCACTTGGATTAATGTGCTGGACCTTCTGTGATGTGCAGCCCCTCTGTGATCCGTTCTCCAAGAGCCATGACAGTGATCTTTCTGAAGATCAAATCACATCACTCCCTTACTTAAAACCTTCCAATGCCTTTCCACTGCTCTTGGAGCAAAATCTAAACTCCTCTGTAATATAGCCTCAAACCCCATAAGGAGCCGGCCCTGCCGTTCTCTCTGATTTCAACCTGAATTATCTTCTCCCTCAAACATGCTAGTCTCATTCCCACCTAGGGCTTTTGCATCAGCTGTCCTTCCGTCCTGGGATGCTCCTCCCTTAGGATTTTACATGGCTGGCTCCTTCTCATCATCGGATCTCAGCCCAAACATCACCTCCTACGGAGGCTTTTTCCCTGACCTCTCCAGATAGAGCAGCCCACCTCTTCACCTTTCATTCTCATTTCATCACTTTTTAATTTCTCAGGAACATGATTTACTTATTTTGTCCTCACTTATTGCCTGTCTCACCTTAGTGGCATGGGGGCTAATAGTAGGCAAGGGGGAGTGAGTTCTGATCCCCAGCACCTAGCATCGTATCTAACATATTGTGCAGCTCCAAAAATATTTTTTGAATGAAATGAGTAAATATTTGTGAATTCCACAGAGCCAGCCACTTGATGGGGAAATGAATTCTATAAGATCTCTCAGTCTCATCCCTTACCTTTAGGGTTCAGGACTGTGCTGAACTCCTTCCTCCCGTCTGGAGCCTCGCCCTCTTACAGATTCGGACTTGGGACCCTAGAGATGGAGCTGTGCTCTGATTCCTCTGAAGGCCCAGGAGGGAACCCGCTAAGGGATGAGGACTTCAGGTGAGAGGAAGAGAACTTCCTCAGGGCAGGAAGCACTAGATCCTGACGGTGGTCGTGGTGGGAGGGGGGTGGGGAGGACAGAATGGGGGAGGGAGGGAGGGGCATGGGAGCCTGCTCAGCAACAAACCGTCTGTTCTACCTAATGGCTTTCATCATTTCAAGTCCTGTTCAACTCCTGCCTTACAACCCAAACTGCGTTTTTCCACCCCAGACACTGAGGGAGCCCAGCCTTCTTCTCTCCTGGGAGACCTGCCAGGGTGACCGTTGGGTCCTGTTCTGCTTGCTCAGGTGGTCAGCCATTGTCAGAACCTCACTGGTCCCCCATGTCAGGGGAGCACCAGGCTGGCCAGCCTCCCTCGCAGTACCTCCTATCAGCCTGCTGTGTGCAGGAGACAATACCTCATGGTACTGTGTTTGCAGACAGGCTCAGACCTCTTGGTGCAGAGAAATCCAAGCAAAGGGGTGGAGGGAATCTGAGGCACCTGGCCTTTCTGGGCTGCTCCCCCTGTGGGTTATTAAAAGACCTCCCCCTCTCATCTGGGCATGATTGGTCCTTGTTTCAGAGCCTGACCTTTGTCCCCCAGGTCCTACTACAATTTGATAGAGGCGGAAAAATGACATCCCCTTCCTCCTGCCCGTAGCCGGGCCTGTCCTTCTTCCTCCCCTGGACTTCCTCTTGCCCTTCTCGCTCCCCTGCCTCTGCACAAAGATCTCTGCCTCTGCACAAAGATCTCTGCCTCTGCACAATGATCTCTGCCTCTGCACAAAGATCTCTGCCTCTGCACAATGATCTCTGCCTCTGCACAATGATCTCTGCCTCTGCACAAAGATCTCTGCCTCTGCACAATGATCTCTGCCTTTGCACAATGATCCCTGCCTCTGCACAAAGATCTCTGCCTCTCCACAATGATCGCGTGCTTTCCTCCAAAGCAGCTTTTCTTTACGATCTTCTTGGCCGTCAGACAACCTAACAAAGAGCCTCAATAAGGCCACAGGCAGCAGACGGCTTATCAAGATGTACCTCTTTTGCTCTGAGTCCTGGCTGTCACCTCAGTGCTGCTTTGTCATCACAGACGGCAAAGCAAAACGGCTGTACGCGCGCGCGCGCACACACACACACACACACACACACACACACACACACACACAGAGGGAAGTGATCCCTGTGGGGAGCCGTGCTCCCAGGGGTCAGCACCTCCACATTTTACCCCCTCGCTCTCATATCTCCTTTGTCCTTCCCCTTTCTCAGCCCAGAGACTGTTTAACTGATCAAGAGCTGCGAGGCTAGGAGTGGCCCATTTTTTATACCTACAGGCCGGGTTGCCAGCAAATGCTCAAGGTCATGGAGTGCCAGTAACAGAAGGGAGACTAAAGATCTCAATCATTCTAACTCCTCATTCTACAGAGCAGGAAACCACGGCCCAGGGCTGTCAGGTTCATTAACTAACTAATAGCTAGTTAATGAGGAAAACAGAGTCTAGACTCTGGGTCCTCTGATACCTAGGCTTGGGCTCTTCCCTTGTATCCCTCGTTCAGCTGACAAGAAGGCACTGGGGCGTGGGAGAGGCACAGTCCGTCTTCCGGAACAGCTCAGAGTATATGAAAGAAGATAAACCACATCACAGAAAGCTACTATACATTTTCTGCTGTAAGAATCACAAGGATGGCCCAAAGAAAGGCTATAGATTGGAGGTCAAGTCTGTGGGCTAGCCCAGGGAAACTTCATAAAGGAGGTGACTTTCTGGTTGGGTTTTTAAGACAGGGGAGGCTACCCATGGGGAAGGAGAGTGTTCCAGACTCAGGGAAGGAGCTGGAGAAGCGGAGTCTGTTCAGAGGCAAGTGGGTGCAGTTAGCTTGAAGGTAGGATGCATGTGACAGCTGGGTAGGTGAGAGGCAGGGAATTCCCAGGAGGTCGAAGATGCTCTCTCTCTCTCTCTCCTCCTGGGACAGCAGTCTGAGCCCTCGCTGCTGTGTTGTACAGCAGAGCAGACAGAAAGGAGGTGCAGGACCATCTGCCAGAGGCATCCTGAGTCAAGGGAGTTTCTCGACCTGCTTCCCACCCTCACCCATGGTGAACCCCCACCCCCGCCCCTCCTCGAGGAACGAGGAACACAGGTGAAAGGGAAGAGGGACGCTGGGGTATCCCTGACATATTGGCTACACACCATGCCACATTCTGGTTAGGCAGATTTTTAAGAGATTCAAAGAAGGGTCACTTCAGGGTCTGTGCTCCCGTCTGTGCTCCTCCTTTGGCTTAGTCCCTGGCTTCCTTTGCCTTTGGATCAGACGCCTGCCATCTCCTGGAATATCAATTTCCCCAACTTCTTTGTCCTGATTGGTTAGTAACGAGGCTTCTGAATTCTTGAATACCAGCTTTTTTCCCTTCCATGCCTACCCCATCTAGATAAGAGCAAGGAGCCTAGAAAAGCCAAGCATGGTGGGGCGGGGCTGCATTTACCCGGGGTTCCTCCGGAGGCACCCCCCCCCCCACCCCGGGCCCTACCGACAACCTGTCAGCCAGCTGCAGCAGGCCCCTGAGCGGCAGCCTGCCTGCTCCAGCACTGGGCATTGTACTCCCCTACGTAGCCCTGGGCTGGGGTCACTGAGGCTCAGTGACCTGTGTGTGACCATGTGACACCAGCTATGTGTGGCTCAGGGCCCTCTCTGGAGGACTGCCAGGCAGATGGGCTGCCCTGTGCACCCCTCCAGTTACCCTCTCTGGAAAAAAATCACCTTTTGACTGGGAAGAGGGTTCAGTTTTTCCTTCTCCACAAGCAGGATGGAAGACACTGCCCCGCATGGCTCTGAACGGGAGACCGAGGCTGCTTCCTAGGGGCCTCCTGCCGCCTGGGTCCTGCCCCTCTTCACCAAAGGGAACGGGGCAGGGGGGCAGGGGGGGGGAGAGGGGAGAGACCCAGAGGGGGGCGGGTCAGGGCAGGGAGGGCTTGGAGGAGCGCGGGGAAGAAAGATGGAGGTCCGCGGGAAAACAGCTTTCCACAGCTTTCCTCCTCTCCAGTGGGGAGCGATTAATCCGTAGGTGCCTTTTTTCTCACATTTCAAGGGTGAGCGCGGCCCTCTGGCCGTGAGCTCCTCTGGTGAGTGTGTGCGTGCGCCTTCGCCTGTGTGTGCTGCTGTCGCTGTCATCACAGATGCACCCCAGCTGTCACTCCATTGCTCCGTCTCCTTGCTTGCACACGCGCGCTCCTCTCTTTTCCTCCCCGCTATCTGTCTCCCTCCGTCCCTCCCTCTTCCCTTCTCAGTTTGTTGTTGACCCAGCAGCCCCGTCCCCTTGGCAGCGGCGGCAGCAGGCATTCCTTCTCCCCGGAGCTGTGTGCTGCGCGCCAGGTCCCCGCTCCTGGTGGACTGGGGACTCAGTGCCCACCGCGCTCTGCTTGGCAGTGCTGTCTGGATTTCTCCAGGAATCCCCGGGAGGGTCTCACTGGACGGTTTAGAGCTACTTGATTTAAGGAGCCTGCGGTCAGGGTGAAGAGAGGTGAGTGTTGTATGCTGGAGGGAAGGCATGACGGGCCGGTGGGGGTGCAGGGGGGCTGGGACACAAGGAATGGGGCCCATCTTTGCTGGGTCTCCTGGGCTTGCACAGACAGCCGCTGTTACCTCCTGCCTGGGAGCAGTTGCCGGGGTTGGGGAAGTGCTCGGGACTGGACATCGGGGCAGCCCAGAGACACAGGGCACGGGGCTACTCTGACCTCAAGGCGTTGGGGAGGTGAGCTGGGGTTCTGCTGGGGAGGGGGCAGCGGGGGCAGCGGAGGGGAGAGGAGAGCAGTGCTAATGCCAGATGACAGGCCCGGGTGGCATAGAAACCAGTCCCCGCAGCACGGGGAGTGCCAGCCAAGAGCCCTGTGCCGTCTGCCTGACCGGCTCAGCATTCACAGCCTGACGAGCTTGGGTGCTATGGGAAAGGGGATGCTGGTGACAGGGCTGGTACAGAGGGCGGCTGGGTGGGGGGGGGGGGGGGTGGCAGGCTGGAGGACTGAGCTGTCTGAGGTATGCGGATAGACATCGGGGCCCTGCCTCTTTGCAGGATGCCCTCAGCGTGGGGTTGCTGGCCTCCAGGCAGCTGTCCTTGGACAAGGGTGCAAAGGAGCCCTTCCCGGGCTGGACATGGCCCCACGCAGCTGTGGGGGAAGCCTCTCTGGTGGGGGCGTGGCTGGGAGTGGACAAGGGAGAAAAGCCTTGCAGCTCTTCCTTGGCAAAGCCCGAGGCCCTGCTCCCAGCCCTCCAGGGGCCCAGGTACAGGGGGTGGAAACAGGCTTGTGAGAACACACTCCGGGTGTTCCCCAGCTACACATCGGGTCCTCTATCTATAAATGGGTTGAGAAGCCTTGTGCCTCCTTGGTAGGAGTTGTGGACTCATCCTCAGGGGAGTGGGTGGTGTGCAGCTTGGCCATGCCTGCGTGGCATCCTGACCCACTAGGGCATGGACATCCTGAGCTGGAGTAGGAAAGTGGCTCTCAGCAGCCCCAGGCCCATTTTGACAATGCAGAGAGGGAGGTCTGACTGGGGGTCCCAACCACCCAGCTCGGTTCCAGGGGCTACTTTGTCTTTTCCCTGAGCTAAGCTGTCCGAGTGGGTGGGGGAGATGGTGCGAGTGGCACCTGGCTTTCAGGGTGCATCAGGCATTGCTTTGGCGTGACTCAGATTGACGCCCGGCAGCTTAGATAACTACATTGGCGGGGGGTGGGGGTGGGGGAGGGAGGCTGAGCACGTGGAGGGGGCGGGGAAGTCCAGCAGGAGGGAAACCCGAAGCAGCTTCCTGCTCTTCCCACCCCACCTCCCCACTGCCACAGTCTCCAGCACTGCCAAAAGAGGGAGCCCAGGAAAGCCAGCCTGGGGGTGGCAAGAGAGGGAGGGACGTTTCTTAAGCAACCGATCTGGTTTCTTTGGGGTTTGGCTGGAAGCTCTGTCTGGGGCCTGGATGAGCAAACCTTGTTCTCATTTCCTAGGCACCAAAGCCAGGGAGGGGCCGGGTGGAGCTGCTTTGGGCAGGATGGGTAGCATGGGATGGAGGCAGGGGAGGGCCTTTATGTACTGTTGGGGTGTCTGGGGATGAAGGAGTTGGGGCTCAGGCAGTCTCTCTTTTCTCGGGGTCTCCTTCCTTCTACCCCAGATCAGGCGTCTTCTGCCCCCTGCCCAAGGCCATGGCCTGCACCCATAGCCATGGCCCCAGTGAGCAAGCTTAGTTTGTTCACAATGGAGAGAGGCTCCAGTGAGGAATGACTCAGGGGGCTTTTCTGTTCTGATTCCCGGAAGATCTGTTTGGGACTAGGAATATTCAACAAGGAAACCAGGATGCAGGAAGCTTGGGGTGAGAATGGGGTATGCGTTTTAAAATGAACCGGGAAGGTCGGCCAGTTCCAAGTACAGAGAGATTTTTAAAAAACCTGCTTCCGCGCTGCCTGGGCAGTGTGTGTTATGGGGGTGACAGGCAGGAAGAGACTGAGCATGTTTCCTAGAAGGGCCCAGATGGCCAGATTGGAGGCAGCGGGTGGAGAGGCCAGCCCTGCATGGTCCCCAACAAACAGGGCTCAGCTCAGGCCACCCTGCAGTCCAGGTTCCCCTACACCCTCTTGGTGCCTCTCACCCGCCTACGACCTTCACCTGTCTGCAGAGTGAAGTGGGTGCGCAGGTGACCGCGAAGGCCCTTTCTGCTTCTCAGTTCTGTGAGTCTTGGATGCTGAGGGCACGCAGAAGCCTTGTCCTCAACTAGGGACACTTGACCAAAGGGAGATTCCGGTGGAGGCAAATGGCAGGGCCATCATGATGTCCTAGGAGTCAGGGACCCCCAGGCTGAGGTTCAATGGGCTTTAAGCGCTTGTGTGGTTTGGACACCGGACTTGGGGAGACGGACATGACAGAAGCATCAGAGGAAGGTGTGGACACCAGGCTGGTGGTGGGTGTGTTGGAGGTATCTAGCTGAGGTCTGAGCCAGCTCTGCTTGGAAGATTAACCTCTGTCTGTAGAAGAAATCGAAGGGGCGGGAGCACAGAGAGGCCCCCGCCCCACACCATCCAACCTGAGCACTCTGTGGGTTTGGGGGCTCCAGCAGGCTGCTCCTCGCCCATGGGCTGAGGAGAGGTGCTCCACCGGGGAAGCAGCTCCCACCCCCAGGCCCCAGGGGATGCTGCTGCGCCCACTCAGCTCGGCAGGAGCACGTGGAGCTTTCTGCTCTTACTGCTGCCTCCCGTTCTATCACTGCCCTCCACCCCTGGCTTCCCTCCTCACCTCGGCGCCCAGCCCTCCGCTGGAAGGGGTTCTAGAAAGCCCCGTCCAGGTCCTTTCCTAAGATCTTGGCCACCTGGGGCTTTTCTGCACTGCATCAGTGCATGTTACTGGGAGGAGGGGCCTGGGAGGGGGCACTGGGCTGCTGTCTCCGTCCGGTTCAGCTCAGCGGGTTTCTTCACCAGCAGGAGGGGCAGCAGAATGCCTGCCTCGGGTCCAGTGAGATCAGGGATGAGGACACGACGCATAAACTGTGAAGCACTGTACAAACGAAATGTTGCCTCTCCCGTTTTCGCCTTTCCTTCCTATACCTGGAACCTCCGAGTGTGAGCAGATCAGACGGACCCAGAAGCCTACAAAGGCAGCTGAGTTGGTAGCTTTGCCACCAGACTGCTCATGCCCAAAGCTGTATTCATTCTTCTGTGGCCTGACCTGAGGCAAGTTACTTTATTTCCTTTGCCTCAGTTTTCCCCGTCTGTAAAACCTCAGAGAGTTGTTCTGAGGACTAAGAACACTATATACAGGTGTTTGTGGCTATGGTCGTCCCTCCTCCCCGTACAGAGGCTTTTTGAAGGAGGTTAAGGTCAGTATCCTCCCCCCTGTGCCCAGGTCACGGCCATTGCCAAGATGGGGCCTGGGAGACAGACCCGCACGGCCTCCCGGGAGGTGCCAGGGCCTGCTGGGAGAGAGGCCATCTGTCTTGTGCTTCTCAAGCTTGAGTACGGGATCTTGTTAAAATTCATATTCTAGTTGGGTGGGCCTGGGGTGGAGCCTGAGAGTCTGCATCTAAGAAATTCCTAGGTAAAGCCCATGGACCACACTGAGTAGCAAAGGAGTCTCAGGGGTTCTGCATTTGATTGCTTGTAGCTCTGCGGCCACACCGTCCATCCCAGCAAAGGAGGCCCAGTGCCCTGCTGGGGCCTAGCCCTTCTCTCTGGTGTCTCTGTCCCTGGGACTGAGACAATGAGCCACGTGAGGACTGGGAGCAAGTCCAGCATCCACGAGGCTGTGGGACCTGGAGATCTTTCTGGTGGGTTTGGGGGCTCCGGCAAACCCTGCTCTTTTCTGTCCCCCATTCTCCATCCTGGGTGGGGACTTCCTTCTCAGACAGTGTACATCTATTCCAGCAGCCGGTCAGCGCCTGCTGCAGCAGCTGCATTCCTAATGTAGGTCACCCCCTTTCCTAATGAGGCTGGATACTTCTGGGGGTGGGAAGGGGTCTTTGGGTCAGAGGTGTGCTTGTGGACAAAGGGCCAAGCAGCCAGGAAGTGCTGGGTTCTAGCCCCGTATCTCCCTAAAGGTCACTTCCATGGTGCCCAAGGAGTCGGTTCCGTAGGGAGCACAGGTACCACTGCCCCTCCCCCACCATGGACCTGGGGGACTTTGTTTTCATCACATTTCTCCAGAGATGCTGGGGTCAACAGTGTCCCGTCACCTCAGAAGATGACACCTGGGGGTCTGCATTGTGGCAACTTGCCTGACTGCATTTGTACAGCTGACGTCATCCAAGGCTGGGGCTGGGGCATCAGGACCTGCTTAAGGCCGCTGTCTCCATTGACTGGTGCTTGCTGGTCAACTGCTGGGCTCACTATTGGGGTGACACTAAGGTCTGGGATCTGTGGGTGGGGTGGAAAAAGAGAGCCTGCTTGAAACAGAGGGGAGCAGGCTCAGGTGGAAGCAGGGCCTGGGCTTGGGTGAGAGGGGTTCTCTGCCACCTTGTCTCCTTGCAAAAAGCTCGAAAGGGCAGGAGCAGAAGCCTGGCTTGGGTCTTGATCACCCCTCTGAGTCTGGGTAGAGAAAATGTTCTGGGGTAGGGGCTGCCCTGTGGGGTTTTCGTTAGACCTTATTCCAACGTTGGAAGTGTCCCTGTACATCTGTCTGCTGGGGGCTTTTGCTGGCTGAGTGTTGGCATCTGAGGGGGAGTGCTGGAGGGCTGCCAGCCGGGCATGCGTGTGTGCACGTGTGTGTGCGTGTGTGTGTGTGTGTGTGCCCTCTGTGGGTGTGTTTGCACCATGTGCTCTGTTGGGAGCTCCAAGCATGTGTCTGGGAGCCTATGTGCACCCTGCTCTGTGCACACATAAGTATCTCCCCAAAAGGGCCATTGCTGGGTGACAGTCACCGGGGAGTGGATGAGCAGTCAGACTCTGAAGCCGGTGACCTACCTCTGATCTAGTATGTGACCTTGGGCAAGTTGGTCATCACCTCCATGCCTTGGATGGCCTCCAACCTGCCTAATATTGTGTAGGTGCTGTGAGCTCTGGATGTGAGGCTTCCTGCTGGAGTCCGAGATTGTTCCGAGGGTCAGGCCCCGAGGGACACCGAGAGGGTGGGCACCGCTGCCTGGGACGGAGGTCCAGGAAAGCTGTGCGTGTGAGCGTGCCCCGCCATGAGCATCCTGCCATGGGCCATCTGCTCAGGAATAGAGAAGTAGACCCAGGTGTGAGGCTGGTGGGACCAGGAAGGAGGTGTCACCTAGAACTGCTGCAAGGAGGAAGGGAACTGGGGCTTCCTCACAGCTCTCACGGGCTCAAGTCCAGGCTGGGTGCGTTCGCCTGAATGATCTTCTAAGGTAGTGTGTCTTAAATATAGTCAATGTTAACTCTCCTCCCTTAATTAAATTGATCTGCCCCGAGATCCCCCCCATGAAGTCTTACTGTCCCCACTTTGAGTGGTAAGATAACAGGCTCAGAGAGTTCACACAGTTTGTTTAAGGTTACCCAGCCAGGGAGTGGCGGGGCCGGCAGCGAACCAGAGGCCTGCCCGCCTGGGCTGGAGAGAGAGCCGCTGCAGAAGACGCCAGAGCGCCTCCCATCTCCTTCACGCCTCAGCCCAGGGCCTGGGGATCCATCCAAGAGGCAGTGTGGGGACCTGGGCTGCTCCCCACACCCCACGGCAGGGCCCCGGTGTCACAACACCTGGGAGGCCGGCACAACCTGGAGCCCCCCCCCCCCCCCCCACCCCAGGGGAGGAGGGGGAAAGCCAAGGCTGCCCTTGCTGAGAGCACGGCTGAAGGGCCTGCGGGGGTTGCTGGGTTTTAAGTGGGTTTTGCGACTGGAGGCAGCTCCAGGGCGGGGGCTGGCGAGGCACTGAGGAGCTGCAGCAGGACCCGAAATGCCTGAGGGAAACCCGCTTCACCGGAGGCAGAGATTTCAGAGCTGAACGAGTTAGCTTCCCAGCAGTCCCTCCACCTCCTCAGCTGCCTGCTTAACTCTGCCCCTGGCTCCTCCGGATTGGGGGGCGGGGTGCGGGGAGATGGCTGGGTGGAGTGAGTGAGAGGGCAGGCTGTGACCGGGGATCACAGAGAGATGAGCAGGCAACAAAGGAGCCAGCCAGGAGCGGTGGGCTGACGGGACGGTGCCCTTTGGGGGCCGAAGGGGCTGGGCTGCAGGCAGGGTCTTCCCTCTCCGTGCCCACCCCCCTCCCCACCTTGTCTCTGCCTGCTGCAGCGGCACCACAGGCCCCTTCCCCATCCCTCTGAGGGTGCTGGGAGAGTGGAGGCTCTGGCCTCTGTCTGAGGGCCTTAGCCATACCTGGAAGGAAATGGGGACCACAGGAGGGCCCGTGTCCCTCTTCCTATTCTCAGGATTGGGGCAGGGCAGGTCCTGAGAACCTAGACAGGGTGACTGCCCCTCTTTTGTCATCTGCAAGAGAGAACTGCTTTCTTGCCTCCCCGGGCCTGCTCGCAGCCCTCCTTCGGCTCCGAAGTCTCATCCTTGCCTCCCTGTCCCTGTCTCCTGCACGAACAGCTGCTGCAGCATGAACTCCCTGAGCTGATGAGTCTTATTATAGACCAGCGGGCGGAAGACAGAGCGCCGCACCTCACCTCTCAGGCGAAGGTGGAGGGGAAGCGGGAGGCCAGCCGGTGGCAGGAGCAGGGCCTGGGCCTCACGCCTGACACAACAGCAGACTCTGCCCCCTCGGGGGCCATGGTGAGAGCAGCGCTGGGCCCGGGAACGGTGTTACTATGGCCTCACTCTGCTTACCTAGTGGATATGTCCCTCAGTGTCCCCACCTGTGATATGGGAGAAAGCTCACAAAGGAGGCCATGTGGCCCCCAAAGCATTTTAGAGATCAACATGCCAGAGAGGCAACAGGAGAGGCGGGGGAGGAACACTAGGGAGGCCACCGCTGGTGACTTCTGCGTCCCGAAGGCAGAGCTCAGCACTGGGCCACAGGCCGGAGCCTGCCCTCCTTGCCACCCTAGTCACCCCGGGAGGGGGAAGGTCTCCTGGCTTCTCTGCCCCTCGTTCTTCTCCTTCCCCCACCCAGGGAATCATAGCTGAGAAGAACAGGAGAGGGAATGACAAGGAGTGTAAAGAGACACCGGGCCCTCTCCCTAACCCCTGGGCTGGAACGGGGCCTCGAGTGCTGCTCAGTTCTCTCTCTCTCTCTCTCTCTCTCTCTCTCTCTCTCTCTCCTCTCTCTCAGGACTGACAGGCAGCACACACCGAGGGGCTCCTCTCTCCCCAGAGGTGCAGGGCTGTAAGAGCTGTGGCATTCACCATGCTGGCCCGGGGCAGTGGCCCCGAGCAGAGGACCGGGCTTGCCCTGCAGTGGAGGCAGATCTCCTGTGAGTACAGTGGGGCAGGGGCCGGTGGCAGGGGCTAGCTTGGCACGCAGAGATGCACTCCAGGCTGCAGGAAGCTCTGATCTTTCTGGGATGCCCAAGGCCCGGGAAGCCAGGGGTTACCCTCTACAGTCTTGCCTGGGGTACTGGCATCTGTGGCAGCCAAAGAAAGAGTTGCCGTTGAGAGCTTTAGTGGTTAAATCAGGAGCTGGAGGCCATGACGGGTGGTTCTGTGTCTCCAGGTGGGTCTGTTCCTGTGCCCAGGAAGTCCACCCCCACCCCCACCCCCAGCGGTCTGGCTTGTGGGAGTCCTGCTGCTCTAACGGCAAGTCTCCCTCTTGTCTTTCGTTGGCTGGGTGAAACTGGAGACTTCTGTCTCAGTCTCCCTAGCTCTGAAATGGAGGGAACTAGAGAGCTCTTGGATTGCAGTGTTGGAAGGACCATAGGGGTTGGGTCCCAGCCTTCCTCTGGCATATGGGGGAAATTGAGGTCTCCATTTCCCATAAGAAAGCCTTGTAAGTTGTCAGGCTGAAAGAAGCCGTGAGAATTCTCTTCAGTAGAGGGAAAGGGCCCAGGTCAGTGAGGACTGGCTTGCCCAGGGCTGCATGGTAATAGGTAAGAAATGGTCCTAAGGGACATTATTCTGCCTGACTTCTCCCCTCGTACACTTGGCCCGGTGATACAGCTGCAGGACATGAGCAGCCTGAATTATTCACCATGTGAGAGTGGCTGATCCCTGAGCCACTCAGATCCCATTTCAAACTCATTCTAGAATCACTCGACACCTCACAATATAGGATTATGTTTTCTTGTCACCAGAGCTTTTATGTCACCCTGAATTTTCAGGGGTGGGGAGAATAATGGCTTCTGGTTATGATCCTTTTGTGAGGGAAGCTGGATGGATTGACTTCTTTTCTGGGGAAAGTGAGGTCTGAAGAATGTTGATTTTCAAATGGCATGGTGCGGGGTACGGTAGGGCAGGCTGACCTGGCAGCAGAAGGGTTCAGAGGGATAAGAGGGTGAGAGGTGGCAGCAGGTGACCCCATGTGGCCAGGAAGGGTCACTGGTTGGCTTCCATGGCCATGACTGTGCTCATTCCTCTTGAGAATGGGAGGCTCAGGTGTCAGCCTTGCAGTCCACCTCTTAGCTGTCACTGACCCCACAAGTGTAGGGGGAGAACAGTCCCACACTGTTCCTTCAAGCTCTGTTCTTGGGGACACCAGACAACCAGACATCTGCCAGACACAGACTCAAGACCATCCCATTCAGGTGCTCAAGTCGGGGTGGCTGCCTTTCTGAGTGCGGTCACCTGGGCCGTGAACTGGGTCTGATTCTCCATCACTTCCCTGGCTAGGGTCTTTCCTCTGTGCCTCTCTTTCCAAAAGAAAATGGCCACACTGTTGCTTCCTTCCCCTCTGCACCCCTACCCCCAACTTGGAGCTATACTAGGCTAAGACATGCCACATGTGGAAGAGACAGAGCACAAAAGGGCACTCCCACCCTGCCCTTACAACCTCCCCTGTGCTGTCAGATCTGCATGAATCCCACATCCAAGATGGAGCCAGTAATTTGCCAGACTGGGTGCTGACTTGGTGAAATTGAACTATTTTGAGCTTACCCATTTTCTCTTCCACAGTGAGCAAACATCTATGAGACTCAGGAAGACACTTGAGGGGAGTTTGGCAGTCCCTCTGAGAAAGGGCTGCTAAACAGTGGAATGAGCTGCTCTGTTGTAATTATTCTCTGAGAATAGCCCCCCCCCAGCCATTCCCTAGGCTAGACTCTGAGGCGGCTTACTCAGAGGGGTCCTGGGCAAAACATGGGACCACAAAAGGAATGCTGTTAATGGGTCCATCCTGCAGAAATGCTACCCCACAGCCCTTAGGAACAGGAGCCCAACCTAAGCTCATGGTTCGTTTTAGAGTGAGAATAAATATGAAACTTCTCCTAGAACCTATGCTTTGCAGTGGCTTGTGCCCAAGTGTTCTTCAGCATGGAGTTAGATTTGTGCATCTTATCCTTATCATTTCTACTGTGGTCTCTGGAGTGGGACCCTAGATGGGCTCCTGGTCTTCATGCTAAGTTACTGGCCCCCTTCTTGGATCTGACAGCACATGGGAGGTTGTAGGGGGTAGGGGTGGGAGCACCCCTTTGTGCTCTCCCTCTTCCATGGTGTGTCTTAGCCTAGGGCAGCTCCAAGTTGGGGGTAAGGGTGCGGAGGGGAAGGAAGCAGCAATGTGGCTATTTCCTTTTGGAAAGAGAATCTTTCTCTGTGACACTGGGAGAGGAACAAGGGAGCAGGTTTCTTTGACATCCTTGCATCCTTTGTCAACATCTCTGGTAGCAGTGGGGCCCAAGCTCCCAAGGAGATCAACCAGGGGAGGCCCCCTGAGCTGGGGCCTCTTTGTGGAACAGCACTGCTTATCCTCTGCACTCAGGCCTTCCATTCTCCAGGATCATACTCCACTAAAGTGGTTTCTTTGCCATATGTGCTGTGAGGCAAGAGCCCTGCGGACACCATGTGATGTCCAGTAATATAGACGTGCTTCGGGTTGGTTAATTATCTTTTTATGTGGTCAGTAAAGGTTTGTGCATTGATTGTGGCTTAGGCCAAAGCAGATAAAGTCAAGAGGCCATTATATTACAAATTAGAAATGCGGGAATCGAAGCAGGAGGTGGTAACCTTCCCGCCTGTGGCTTTTTTTCCGCCTGTCTGTCCCCCTCACCTCCAGGGATCACCTGCTGGATCACGCTGTATGCTGTGGAGGCCCTCCCCGCCTGCCCCTTCTCCTGTAAGTGTGACAGCCGCAGCCTGGAGGTGGATTGTAGTGGCCTAGGCCTCACCATGGTGCCCCCTGACTTGCCCGCTGCCACCCGAACCCTCTTACTCTTGAACAATAAGCTGAGTGCCCTGCCAAGCTGGGCATTCGCCAATCTGTCCAGCCTGCAGCGGCTGGACCTATCCAACAACTTCCTGGACCAGCTGCCCCGGTCCATTTTCGGGGACCTGACGAATCTTACGGAGCTGCAGCTGCGCAATAACAGCATCAGGACCCTGGACAGGGACCTGCTGCAGCACTCGCCCCTGCTCCGCCACCTGGACCTGTCCATCAACGGGCTGGCCCAGCTGCCCCCTGGCCTTTTTGATGGACTCCCAGCGCTGCGCTCCCTGTCACTTCGCTCCAACCGTCTGCAGAACCTGGACCGGCTGACGTTCGAACCCCTCGCAAGCCTGCAGCTGCTGCAGGTTGGGGACAACCCCTGGGAGTGTGACTGTAACCTGCGTGATTTCAAGCACTGGATGGAGTGGTTTTCCTACCGAGGTGAGAACAGCTAGTCCTGCCTGGGTGTAAGGAATTGGGACAATCATCCCTGGCCCAACACATTTCCTGGAGGCTGGGCACTGACTCAGGGCCGAGGTCCGGGGAGAAGGGGGTGGCCCTACCTCTCCACTAGCTCTGGGCTAGAAGAGTCTCAGCCTGGGCTCCAAACCATCGGCAGGGCAGAGAGGCTGGTGCTGCTTCCCCCCCCACCCCCACCTGCCCACTGCTCCACGTTCTTCTCTGTGCGCCCCTCCCAGCTCCAAGCCTCCTTCCTCTTCTTTTTCTTTCAGACTGACTCACTGTAACTTGATCTCACTTCTGTAGGTATTGTGAGGCAACTTAATAATTTTTCTCTACATCCCACCAGGTATGCCTCTGGGCTTCCCTGGCATGGTAGGAGGAAGAAAAACCACCCTTGCTCTTCTGAATAATACAGCAATTTCTTAAATATCCACGGTTTCAGGAGGGTGGAATATAATTTAAATCCACAGATAAAACCAAATTTTCATTTTGATGATGATCTCAACTCTCCCAAGAAGTTTTATATTCAAAGCTTTTAATAAGAAGCCAAATGGCTTTAGTTTTACTCTTTCCCTCCCTCTTTTGGGGAAAGTTCTAGAATGATCTATAAGAGGATTAAATGTAATGAAAAGGAGGGCAAAGAAGTGAGTGTAGGAGTTAAAAGTGCCAGATCCAGGTTTGATTTGTGGCTCTGTCACTTACTAGCTGTGTGATCCTGAGAAACCTCTCTATGACAGTGTCCTCATCTGTAAAATGGGTCAAATAACAGCTATCTGATAGAATCATTGTGAGGACTAAATAGTAATGCATGTAAAGTGTCTTTTTAAAAAAGATTTTATTTTTTTTTTGTCAGAGAGAGAGAGAACACAAGCAGGGGGAGCAGCAGGTAGAGGGAGAAGCAGGCTCCCTGCTGAGCAAGGAGCCCGATTCGTGACTTGATCCCAGGACCCCGGGATCATGACCTGAGCTGAAGGCAAGAGGCTTACCGACTGAGCGCCAGCATGTAAAGTGTCTTAAAAAGTACTTAGCATAAAGCAAGTCCTTCATAAAACCTGTTCATTCATTTGTTCATTTGCTACTAGTAGTCATAATATTAAACAGACTTAATAAGACAGAATTTGGTGCCCAGCACAAAGTAGATGCTCCATGAGTACTTGCTGAACGAGTGAATCAATGTGAAAATAATGCCAATCCTTTTCATCAGTCTTGCTCTTTTTGTTTCATATCCAGCCACAATCTCAATTATTTGCATGATATTCTCCTGTGTTAATTAAACAATTTTACAGGGGAGCCTGGGTGGCTCAGTCGGTTAAGTGTCTGCTTTTGGTTCATGTCGTGATCCCGGGGTCCTGGGATTGAGCCCTGCTTCCGGCTCCCCACTCGGCAGGAAGCCTGCTTCTCCCTCTGCCGGCCACTCCCCGTGCTTGTGCTCATTCTTGCTCTCTCTTTCTCAAATAAATAAATAAAATCTTTAAAAAAATTAAAATATTTTTTACAAACTGTAAAGTGCCATAACATGTTAGTCGCTATGATAATTTCTCCCATTCTTGTGAGTCAGGAAATAACAATTAATACTTATATAGTTTCCAGTTTATAAATATCTTTTCATGTACATTATCTATTTTAATCCTTACAGCAGTTAATCGAGTCAGCCATTCTTATTTTATGGCCAAGAAAACCACAACTCCCTATGCAATTAAATAAATTAAATAATTTGCATGAGATGACATGGCCAGGATTCAACCTCAGGTCTTTGAGCAGGAAGATGAGGTTGCCACCATCTCAACCCCGGCTCCTGCCTGTACAAAGGTGGCCCTTGGACACAGTGCGCTGGATGTAAGACTTGCCGCAGGGCCCCCAGGCAGTCAGCGGCACGGGGGAACTAGAGGCCAAGGGTCTCAGCCCCATGTGTTATCCCTGGGCAACATCCTTGTCCTTTCACAGAGTTATCAGGAACTAAATTCTCAGCACAAAAGGGCATGGACTGGGAATGTCTATTTTTGGAACTTTTCAATAGTACAGTTGTTTTCAACCTTGCACTTCTTAAAAAAAAAATCCTGGGATGTTTTAATCAGCATCCCAGGCAAAGCGTATCTCTTGTATGAGGAGACGTGCAGCAGCTGCTCTGGGAGAGGGGACTGGCAGTGAGGGGATGGCAGGAGCCCGTTCGGCAGGGGCCATTTGGGAAGGGATCTCTTGCCCACATCCGGATCTCACTGGAAGCTGATAGAGGGACAGAGTCTGACTCTGGCCTCCTAGGGGATTCTCCCGAGCTACCTTCTCTCTCACCCCACCGTGTTCTGCATCTATATCCTCTCACGGCCTCACCATGGTCCAGCCTCACCATCGTCACGATGAGCCTGTGCACCTGTTGCCGCCCACACCCCCTCGTTAGCCCTGGCCCCCTCTTGTTTGCCCTCACGGGTCTCAGGATTCCCTCCCAAGATGCCACTGCACTCAGCAATGCCGTGGTCAGGGTGCTGGTGGGCTGCTGGATTGCTCTTAAAGAAGAAAAGGCAAAAGTTCTCACCCGACCTTTTTTCTCCCCACTCCAAAGAGGTAATCTTGGACAACCAAAAGTTTCCATATGGAAGAGTGGTGGCAGTGGCTTTTGACTTGTCCTTTCTGTGAGAGGGAGGAACTCTGGAGGGATAAGACACAGTGGGGAAGTGTCTTGGGTTTACAGACGGGCAGGGAGCAGGCAGATTCAGGGCCAAGGAGAGGAGCAGAGCTGTGGCCCGTGCAAGACTCTGTTTGCATTGCTGAGTCTTCCCTGAGCACCAGCACGTTAGCAGTGCCGAACTGCGGCGAGTCAGTTTGACTCTGGACAGAGCAGGCTTGACTGAAATGGTTGTGTGCTTCTCTAAAATGGGAATAATGGCAATATCCATTTTATATGGCTTCTGTGCAGGTGAAATGACATGATACATGCACCTCACCTATCATGGTCCTTGGCTTCATAAATCCTAGTTGTTCATCTCCCTTCCTCTCCTATTGATGTGAATCCAGGACCGACTGCATTCCTGGGCCTTCCATTTTGGGGACTTGGGGATGGGGAGAAGGAGTCCAGGTTCTGGATGCCTGGTCAGCCCCTGCTTTCTTTCTCCCCTGGATGCAGGCGGGCGCCTGGACCAGCTGGCCTGCACCCTACCCAAGGAGCTGAGGGGGAAGGACATGCGTGTGGTCCCCATGGAGATGTTCAACTACTGCTCCCAGTTGGAGGACGAGAATAGCTCAGCTGGGCTGGATATTCCTGGGCCACCCTGCACAAAGGCCAGCCCTGAACCCGCTAAGCCCAAGCCAGGGGCCGAGCCCGAGCCAGAGCCCAGCACAGCCTGCCCCCAGAAGCAGAGGTATCGGCCGGTGAGCGTGAGGCGGGCCATCGGCACAGTGATCATCGCGGGGGTTGTCTGTGGCATTGTCTGCATCATGATGGTGGTGGCAGCTGCCTACGGCTGCATCTATGCCTCCCTCATGGCCAAGTACCACCGGGAGCTCAAGAAGCGGCAGCCCCTCATGGGGGACCCGGAGGGTGAGCACGAAGACCAGAAGCAGATCTCCTCTGTGGCCTGAGAGCCCAGCCCCACTTGGCCTAGGTAGGAAGGGCCGGGAGAGCGCGCAGGGGAAGGCTTCAGTAAGGGCTGGCCCTTCCCTCCAGTGCAGTCCCCTCGTGCACTCGCGCCCCCAGCCCTCCAGCAAATAAGCCCCAGTGCGGCTGTCTCCATGAACTTCCAAGTCTCTGCGGAAGCCGCCCTTGTGCTAGAGGCTCCTGCTCATGCCCCTTTCGGGGCCACCAAGTCTCTGGGACAGCTGGGGGGTCTCCCAAAGCTTCTGGCCATGGGGAAGGAAGGATATGTGTGCAAGTGCAGGCTTCTGGACTCAGTGTTCCCCTACTGTCCTTCCTGCCCTGGGTGACTCTCCCTACCTCCTGCTCATAGCACCTCATCTGCACGTAGGTGTGGGGAGGAGGGATATGGGGGCCAGGGGCCAGTTTCCGTGACCCCCTTCCAAGCCAGGAAGATACTCTCAGCTGCCCTTCGGGGTCCAAGTTGGGTCCAGCTTTGAGCCGCTAGCACTATAATCACAGCAACCGTGGCATCTGGACCCAGCACTTAGAAACACAGGACACCCTCCCCTGCCGAAGCCACCATGTCCCTCTGTCTGCTACAGGCCACACACCAGCCACACTGCTCCCGGCTTCACCCATTCCTCTCACACACACTCAGCATCACCAGCACAATTACATCGCCTGGAAATCTCTGTCTGTCCGTCTGTCTGTCTCTCACGCACAGAGAATCACATGGAGACAGAGGTCATGAGAACTCAGGGAGTGGAGACCTGTTCCCCCGCCCCCCCCCCCCCCCCCCCCGTGGGTCTCTGGTCCTCAGGCCACAGACCCTTTTGCTTGCTTACTGCAACCTTCTCAAGTCAACAGGGGGGAGAAGCCCACACCGACAACACAAGGATTCCTTTGAGATCCTCTGAAGTGGGCCAGAGTGGTGCTGCTGGATGAGACTGCCTGTCACCATGGTAACCCTCTCACACCTCTCCTGCTGGGTTTTCCAGGGACACCGGCCCAGAGGCCTTGAAGCTGCAGCATGTGTGGATGGCAGCCTCCTGAGAGCCCAGGCACATACCACTGGGCATTTCTTCAGCGCCGTCTAAGGACATCATCACTGCCAGGCCCCGTGGGGACCCCCACCAATTCTACTCCTATAGCCTGCAGCCCAAGAACCATTGCTCTGTACCCCTCACCCCTCCATCTTCCGCAGCTCCAGGCCTGGGACCTCGGGGTGGGGACTGGGTCACGATTGGCGGCATCTTGGGAACACAGACGGCCCTCGCAGAAGCTCACTGCCTGAGCAGACCCCAAGCAGGCCCCTGGGGCGGGGAGAGGGCTGCACGGTCTGCCCAGAGGCTTCAGGGCTGGGCTTCCTTCCCAGGGTTTTGTGTGCTCAGTCTGGCTTCCTGGAGTGTTTAATTGTACCTGGACTGGGCTCCAAACCAGAGCGTGGGCCAGGGGTCCTGTTTGTTACCTGCAGCCTACATCGAAGGGGCGGCAGGTGAGGAGACAGCTGTGCGGGGGTTTGGGGGTCACGAGTCCCCTTTTGTAGGTCGGCCCCCTCCCCGTGAGTCTGATCTCAGATGAGTACTAGGTCTCCCTCTGCTGGACACCCGTTTTCCCATGGCTTACGGAGAGTCAGCAGGTATCAGTCTGGTTTCTGGCTCTAAGACGGGGTCTTGCTGGTGGCCTTGGGAAGAGGTTTCCAGAACACGGAGGCCAAGGCTCTGAGGAGGGACAGGGCAGGACAGGGCAGGCCCACCTTGCCTTGCACACCTCGATCCTTCCACCTCGTAGAGGACTGTGGTAGGTAAGGGGGGCTGGGGGGGCAGGGAATGCCTTTGAACAGCGAGGGCCTCAGTGCAGGCTGCTTGGTGGACTGCGGAACATGCCTCCCCGGGGATGGGGCATAGTCTTCCTTCTTTTGGCTTTCCAACTGATACCAGATCTAGGAATTTGCTAAAGGAAAAGGAGGGGAGGGGTGGGTATTGTCAGTGGTGGTATCTTCAGCCTGAGACAGAAGATTTTTAAAGGCAAAATTATATTTCTGGTTTGTTGTTTCAGAAGAACAATAAAGACTGTATTTTCCTATGTACCTCTTGGTTTCCTTGGGTGGGGAGGGCATGTGGACGCTGGGAGAGGGGTTTCCTGCCCCCTTACCTGCCCAGGCAGCTACCAAAAGTGCTGCAGGACCTCACCCCAATGTCCAGAGCTCCATCAGAGAGATGGGACACTCCTGCCTGAGGCCTCGCCTGGGGGCAGCGCCGGGACAGGTGTCGAGGGCTGATGTGGATCAGAACGGGGTCTGTAGCTGAGTGCAGCAGGTTACCCGGGGGCTGGGCTGACGGTATGAATTCGTGAGCCTCAGGCTGGCTTCACTGTGCAGCACTGGGGACTGAAGGTGAGCGGGAGACCATCACTGCTCAGTGCCCGTTGTGTGCACATCTGCCCTGGCTTGCGCCAGTCCACCCTGGCAGTCAAGGGCAGAGGAGCCAATGTGGTAGGAAGGCCTGCATTTGCCCAGAGGACCCCGCTGTGTAAGGGGAGGTGGTAGGAGGGCTCCCTAGGAGCTGCTCATTATGTTTCATCAGCCTTGGTGAGATTGGGGGTGTTGCTAACATGAAGGAGGAACTCTGTTTAACTTATATTCCTCTTGCACCCTCAAGACTGACTTTAGGGACAGGCAGATGACCCTCTGCACTTACAAATATGATCCCTTCAGGGCTCAGCAGGTGGGGACTCAGAATTATGAACTGGAGGGCTGGGGCTGGGGAGACCAGGAGAGGAGATGAGCCAGAGAACAAGGTCTTGGGGGTTGTTCGTCCACCTCAAGCCGGAGTGACTCACCTCCAGGACTGCACTGGCCTCTGGCTGACTGGGCCTGGCCTCTATGGTTCATTAGTCTTCAGAGACCAGGACAGAATTTTCTCCTTCCTAGGAGCTTTCCTTTGGCTGATATCCCAGTGAGGCCGGAGCAAGCCCTAGGGAGAAGTGAGCCCTCCAGGTCCCTTTCCTGGAGTTCAGTGGACTCCCAAAAGAGCTGGGCTGCTTGCCTTTTAGAGGTGGCGATAAATGTGGGGTGCTGCTTTAATAGGCAGAGCAGACCTGAGAGACAGTCTTTCCCAAGCCCCGCTGCAGAAGCAGAGGCCAAGGTCCCTCAGCAGCCTGGCACAGGCCTGGGTAATGCATAAGTGTGTCGTACGTGCCACTGTTTGGCATGTGTACGTACAGACCCATCCGCACGGAGGCAGGGCCCTGAGGAGAGGAGCGCTTGCGGCTCCAGACCGCAGGCTTACCACCAAAGGCCTCTGGATGGGGGCACAGGGGTATTGCATGGCATGTGCTAGAGGAACACGCCTGCAGATTATGGTGCCACCATCATTATGCTGGGCAATACTCCCCAACTAGGTCTGGAGGGCATGGGGTGTCGAAAGTGGATCCTGATCAAAAAGTTAGATTCCTAGAAATTCTGCATCAACTCTTGGTAAATCACCTGCTTAGAGATTAAAATGATCCCTCCCATTCAGCTGCCCTTCCGTAGGAACCCGTGGCACGATACACACGTCTGGCACGTAGCTGGCCCCAGTAGCTGGGCTTAGTGCCCTTCTTCTACCTTCCCTCCTTGCTCAGGGCACAACATCACCCATGCAGCTCACCCGTCAGCCACCAATGCTCGCCCAGTTCGGGAGCCCCTGTGCATACAGTGCCACCGGTTTCCAAGGGATGAAACTGTCGGGACAGCACACCAGTCGCCTCCCCTGCTTTGAGCCCCTCTGGCCCAGGGTCAAGGAGGCTGAGCCATAGTCCAGGGAGGGGAAATTACAAAAGGAGACACCCCCCCCCCAAAGAACTTGAAGCATAAGGTCTCTAGGGCCTCACTCTTTTCCTATCATATCCACACACCTCGGAGCCTCAGAGCCATTGTCTGCAGTGAGTTAACCAGAGGCACCAGGACACGGTTTCTATGGCAACGCCTGGAGGCTCTAATTCAGCTCTGAGTTAAAAATGATATCAAATAATTGGAGAGTGCAGGAGAGCGCATCCAGCAGCCTGACCCGGTGTCTCCTTTGTTCCTAGACTCTCGGCTATGCAGGGGCTGAGAGGGTCCACACCGCGGAGGGAGCCGGACAGGAACACACACAGCTGGGACCGCCGAACAGGCCCGAGGGAAACAAGTTTGGGTCCAGCTGTGGCCTAGCAACGGGTCTGGGGTTAGCACACTGCGGCCCAAGTTTAAAAACGCTGCTGAGATGGCGCGAGTCCCTTCCAAATGCTAGAGCGGTGCATCCTGAGGGCCACTGGTGGGGCGCGTGTTTCCTTTGGTGGGAAGTCAGGGTCGGACGATCTCAGCCAGACCCCAGCCTGCTCCTCCCGCCTCCTTTGCCCTGAACCCAGCCTCGGGGGACAAAGCTCACCCACCCCTGCCTGCACCCCGCCCCGCCCCTCTGGCTGCGGAGTCCTTTCTCTGGGGACCCTGGGGAAGCAGGACGGGACCCGTGAGGGCTGATGCTTGAGCACCCACTGGACTGCAAAGCTGTGCAGAACCCAGCTGGGGCTGAGACACGGGAACTGAAGGCAGGATAAGGAGGGCTTCACCACACAGGCCTGACCACACTCAGGTAAGGAGGCCCAGGTGCAAAGGACTCTTTTAGGTACCGAGAAACCACCATGTCTGGGCAGCTGGGGAGGGTCACTGGGTGCTCTCATCACCTTTGAGGTCAATGGCAACACAGGGTAGGAAGCTGGGTCTTAACTTGTCTGAGCTTCATTTGACTTCATAAATTCTTTTGGATCTCAGGTTTCATAAATAAAATGGCTTGGGAAGACTCCTTTTTCCCTCAGTCCCTCTGTTCAGCTGGGAAAACCTCTGGCCAGAGGACTGCGGCCCTCGAGGACCACAGGCAGGGTCCTCCTGCTATTACCGTGTGCCTTGTCCCTGACCTCGACTCACAACGCCCCGACCGCCATGGTGCAGAGGGCAGCTCCTACCTGCAGCAATGGCTGTCTTCTTGTCCACGGTCACGGCCACAGCTGTGCTGGCTGTCACTACCATGGGCTGGCCTGGACTTTCTGGGGAAACAAAAATTGCCAAGTCACTTTCTCAGCACCCGGGGAAGAGCCAGTGGTTGGGTGGTGGCTGGGGAGGCTAAGAGTGCACTATGAATCCCAGGAGAGGGCAATCCTTGAATAAGTGAGGTGGGGGGGGTGTTGGGGAAAGCCGTGGTGGCTCTGTCACTTTCACTAACTGGTTTTTGCAGAGCGCCTCCCCCATGTCGGGGACTGCCGCCTCCCCACGCAGATCTGACCCTGCCAGATAAATACACCAGGGCCCCCGGTGGCCTGGACAATGCAGTGTTGTCTACGTCACTAGGACACTGCGAGTTTGCGCTTTCTCAGGGCAGCAACTGTCTGCTGGCTGTTGCCTCCCTCGAGCTCAGGGACCCTGCTATGACCTGTCCTCTCAGCGCGGGTTCCACCCAGAAGACTTGAGTTGTGTCAAATGATTCTTTTTAGCAGAAGGACAGGCTGCATTCCAGGACTCGTGGTGGCTGATCCTGGGCTGTCCTTCATCAGTCACATGAGTCAGGGTGACACAGACAGCCCCTCTGGAGGCCGGTGAGGGCTGCGCCAGGCACAGAAGGCTGGCGGGTGCCTGGAACATCCAAGGCACCCCATAAATCCTGGCCATTGGTGGCCAGCCTGCCGCCACCACCCCGTTATCAAGCCACCCTTTCACTGGTTTACAGACAGTGACTGCACTTCTGGGACATTCTGCCAGGCTCTTGAAGGGCAAGGGGCTTGCTTTGAGCTGCTCTGCCTCCCTCTTTTAGGATAATCAGGTCACCATGGGTGCAGAACTTAGGTGGCCATGGCGGCTCGACATGAAAACAGAGCTTTCTGGCTTGGTGGTGGTATTGGCTCGTGCCTGACCCTGGGCTTTTTAATCTTCGTCAGTCCAGGGACATGGCTTAGCTTTTTGAAGCATTCTTTTTTTAAAGATTTTATCTTTACTTATTTATTCGAGAGAGCAAGGGGGGCGCAAGTGGGGGAGTAAGGGAGGGAGAGGGAGAAGCAGGCTCCCCGCGGAGCAGGGAGCCTGACATGGGGCTAGATCCCAGGATCCTGGGATCATGACCTGAGCCGAAGGCAGACACTCAACCAACTGAGCCACCCGGGTGCTCCTTTTCAAAGCATTCTTGTCTACAGGCCAAGTTCCATCATTAAAATTCCCAAGAAAGGGGCAAAATTTTTATCAGGTGCTGTCTTGTGAGAAGGTCTTTATATCAAATGTCGCTTGAAACAAATAGGTCATGAGAAGCTTAGGTGGAGATCATCTGTTGTCATGGAACTTAAATTATGCTTTCTCGTATCTATTTTGCAAAGATCATCCATCACACCTTGCTATAATCCAATATCTCACAGAAATCCAAAATTACTCCGATTCTAGAAACTTAAAATATATAGCATTGTCCTTGCTTCTAGGAATTTGCCATGATAAAACCACAATAAACACAGAAGTCAGCTTCCTCCCCCCGCTTCTAGAAACGTCTGGAAGCAGGAGGAACAGGCCTGAGGCACCTGGGCATTGGTGAGACTCTGCTCTGTGCTGGCGGATTTCTCAGGCACTGAATGCAAAAGACAGTTCCGCGTGGGCAGAACTCAGCCCGCCAGGCCCCAGGCAAAGGGCAACAGAGTCAGCCCAGAGGGGCAGAGGGAAACCTCCATTCACCCTGGAGGCAGCTCCTCGGCCTCTTCGGGGTACCCGTCCCCCATGAAAACGAAGCTGTTGTTGTTTTCTTCCTTGGGAGAGAATAAGAGTGTGCAGAGGTGCCCACGTGTCTCCAGGCACAGGCAGGAGCTAAAGCAGCAGGCGAGGGTGTGAAAAGAGCGCAAGCTCCTGCCTCCCCACTCAACCGTCCCCCCTTTTGGGTTGCCAGCTTCCCTCTCTTCTCCTTGAGGCTTAGTTCCCCACCCACCACCCTCCTACCTCACCGCCACAAAAAGCAACCCCGGCAGCCTTCAGGCAGGGGCCCAGTGACAACGCGGGTAGGAGGGAGCCCTCCTCCTGGGCTGGGGGCAGGGGCCAGGGCTTCACCCCAGAGAACCTCCCCAGGACCCTGTGGGTGGGACCCCCTCCTGGGGGAGCCCTTGCTGCTGCTCTAGAAGGTGACACGAAGAAAGAGCTGCCTCTTTCTGGCTCTGGGGGGCAATGTGGGGAGGAGACCATCACCTTGGCTTTGTGAGCCTCCCTGGTGGGCTTTCACTGGGAATAACAGCACTCACTTCCTCTTCCCCTTCCTGCCCTGCACTTAAGGTGTAAGGCTTCTGTGGGCAGAACTTGGGTTTGGCCTGGCTCTGTGGCTCCCTAGCAGATCCCTAGTGATCCTGGGCAAGTCACAGAACCTCTCAGAGCCTCAGATTTTTCCTGGGTAAGAAGAGAAGTAATAACAACACGTACAGGGCTGTGCAAATTAAATGAGTTATAGGCTCTGGAATGTTTTGTAAAGCATATCAGCCATGCATTCAGTGGAGGGGGGGAACAGGCATAGGATGGAGAGGTGGGCTTAGGCACAGGGTGAGGAAGGTGTCAAGAGGGCACAGAGGGGACCTCCTCCTTGCTGCCTGCAGCCCCAGGAGAAGCCCCTGGGAGCCTGGATCTCCCCAGCTGTCAGCTCAGGGCCCCTTCCCCATCAGGAAGCTGGAGGAGGGTTTTGGTGGGAGTGGAGGCTGGAGGGTTTTGGTGGCAGGGCATCTCGAAGGGAAAATAGAACTCTCCATTCCAGGTAGACTCCCAGCTGGGGTTCTCCATTTGCCCCACTCCCCTCCGTCTCCTCCTTCTCTCTTCCCCCGACTTCCTTCTCCTCCTCTCCTTCCTCCCCCATCTCTGCTCACTCTGACCTGGACACAAATATTCCTAGGCCCTCTTGCTCCACTGTGCTGGGGTCAGTTTCCCCCAGTGGTGACCTTGTGGAGGGCCTGCTCTGCTGCAAACTCTTGGGGCCCTGGATGTGTCCCTCAACCTCTCTGGGTCGTAGTCTCTTCACGTGTAAATTAAGAGGGTGAAGCTATGCAACCTCCAAAGTCCCTTTCTGTTCTAAACATTTTACAATTTTCCTGGTGCTCTGTTAAAAGTCACCAAATTTTTCTTTTTGGGGGCTATTTTTCAGAGTGGGGGCTGGGGGTTGGGAGTTGGGTGCCGGCAGCTCTGAAACCCTTCCTGCGCCTTGGACTAGTAGGGATTTGGTGGCTTGGTCCCCCATAGGGCCAAATCTTGGCTGCCCTGCTTCCTTACTCCTCGAGCCCCCGCCGCCCCCTCCCCGTGGCCTGACAGCCAGGAGGTGCCCCGTTATTACTGGGAGTTCCTGAGGAGCATATGGGGAGCTCAATGTTGCAGTTCCTGGGAGACCCTAAGGGAGTGGAGACCAAGCCGCTTTCTTTGGGAAGAAGTGCGGTGGGGCAGTGAACCTGGTAAGTACAGTAGTCCCCCGATGGAATAAAGTCTGTTACTTTCATCTGGGGGAGTTTAAGAAATTTTCAAAGACACTCAGATGTTTAGAAACAGAAGAATCTTAAAGATCAACTCTTCCAATATGCTCCTATTTGGAATTTAGGCTAGAATCCAGCTCTTCTTGACTTCTGGGTCAAATCTCTTTCCTTTGTGCCATGCTGGATTTTTAACTTTGGCTGCTGGCTAGGGGATAAAATGATCTGTCCTATATTCAGGGTAGAGAACACTAGCGTGGAAAGGCATGAGGGAGCTTTCTCAAGGTGCTAATGTGTGTCAGGAGGGAAGGTTGGAAGGGAACCCAGAAGCGTGGACATTCTGTTCCGTACCTGCTCCTGTTTTCCACCAAGAGCTGCAGGAGGAGGCAGCCCTGGCCCCAGCTCGGCCCGAGGAGCACAGGGGTATGGATTACCTGGTCCCTCTGCTGATCGGAGATTGAAGACAAAGCTGCCAGCAGGCTGCTCGGCGGCCTGGCGGTACCACAGAGGGAAGTGGTCCATGGTGAACACACTGGCCTCATCCTCAGGAGTCAGGAACTTTCTGCAAAGAGAAAGATTTGGTACCTCCCCCCAGATCTGGGAACATGTTTATCCCTTTCTCTTTTTTTCACACAAGGTCATCTTGGCTGGACCAAGAAGAGAGATTCATCTCTGCTTTGGTAGGGTTGCAGGTAGAAAATATTAACCCCTAGACTGATTTTACCTCAGACAATGTTCCCCAGAAATTCCTGCCTTTTCCAGAATCAAATGCTGTTGCATCTGATGACACATTACGAGCTAGAAGAGGTAGAGAGCCTGTATTGTGAAAGGAGACTTTTGTTGTTGTTGTTGTTGTTGTTGTTGTTAAATGAAAACTCCTTTGCCTGCAGGGTTTATTTCTTTTGGATATACCTTAATTTCTTTTTGTCTGGCTAATTGGCATGTCTGGATGGGGAAATTTCATAGTGAATTCTATCACTGCACTAATAGAAGGGCATAAATTCCCTCAAAATGGTTACTTCAAAAGTCATTGCCTCTAGGGTTTAAAATGCATTATGAGTTATCTTTTTCTTGAGCAGCTTTACCTTGCTAATTATGGTTTTGCATTCCCTGAACACACAGCAGCCAGCAGAAGGGAGTGTTGGTCCAGAAGCAGAGTGGGAGGCAGGGAGAATCTGGTTTGTGGATTAAAAAAAGACACTGTGGATAACCCACAAGGTGGATAATTGAAGTTTGATTTTAAGAGTGGTTGGTTGGCTTATATACCCAAAAGCTACCTGCCTTGTTGCACAGTTCCTGAGCTCTCCAGTCATGTCATGGTCTAGGTGAAGGGAGCCCTCTGGAGTTGTGCGGCGCCTGTGCAGCCGTTCATGGTGGCTGCCTTCGTAACCCAGGGTCTCTCTGTATTGAGATTTCCCTCTTCCATTCTTAGAAGCCTTTCAGAGAGGATGCAGGGGACTGCCGAGGATGATTTATCCCGTTCATACTGCCAGGTGTGGTTCACCCTGTCCAACTTTGGCCAGACAATGACATGGGTATGCGATTTTCTGAGTGTGGGTGGAAGTTTAAGGGGATGAGGAGGTATGAGCGGGGCGTCAGCCGGAGGGGTTATGAGTGTGGGGAGATCAGTTCCCAACACTGTTCAAGGCCTTTAGGTGAATCTACAGTTTACCCACCAGATTTGGTCCATTGAGTCATTTGCTATGTCTCTAATTGGACCATGGAAAGGGTTAGCGAGGTGGAGGGCTCTCTGTTCACCTTTCTGGGAGTGAGGGGAGGTGGGGAGAGAGAAAAGCAACTTGATTTGTTCTCCTAGAAAGCCTCAGCTTTCCAGCAAGTGTGGATCTGTCATAGTCCTGGAAGAAGCTCATAGATGGCTGAGTGTGCTTGGATTCAGTGAGAGAAGCAGTGAGCAGGTGGGAGGCAAGGACTGTGGGGTGCCCCCTTGGCCATTCTCCTCCAAGTGTCTGCTGGCCTCTGCCTATTTGGGTCTCCTGATTTGTGAGCTGCAGGAGGCTCTGCTCTACCAACCCCACGCAGCCCCCTTCTCTGGCTCCCATCCTTCTTTTGCTGCAGTACTCAGTGGGGAGGATACCCTGGCTAGCCAGAATCTAGGCTTTGCTGGGAGCAGGGTCCCTCAGCTTCAGCACTATTGACATTTTGGGCCAGGCAATGTTTGTGAGGGTGTTTAATACCATCCCTGGCCTCTGCTCACTAGATGCCAGTAGCAAGCCCCCATCCCCTAGCGGTGACAACTAAAAATGTCTGCACATATTGACAAATGTCCCTGGGGTGGGGACAACCCCAGTTGAGAATTGCTGGCTTAGGGGATGTGTAAGTTGTCAACAAAGGAGGGGACACAGTCAAATGATTTAGTTTGTCACATACAGACTGGTCCCAAGGGGGAAAACAACTTCTGGGTTTCCTTTTGTGGAAGTGATTAACCCTTCCAACGTTAGTGTCCCAGCCACTCTCTTGCCTGACTGGGCCATTGTCCCTCCTCTCCCGGGGACACCTCCAGGATGCATCTAAACCTGGTGGAAGGGTTACTTTTCTGACTCTCCCAGTCTGTAAACCACAACCCTTCCACCCTCCGTGCACTCCTGGCCTCTGAGATTCTGCCCATCCACATGCCACGGGAATGCCATGCAGGGAGCCCTCTCCCAGGGGGCCCAACATGACTCACTTGTCTGAGACCTTCTCGGAGCCCACAAACAAGGTGCTTCTAAGGAGGCCGGCCCGGGTGCCCAGGAAGGCCATATCCACCACTTGCTCGGACTCACTGTGAGGCAGACAGAGCAGGTGTCATTACCAGGCACTGCAGCGATAGGTCTAGGAAGGGGGCACTGGGAGCCCGGGGAAGACCTGCAGGCCTCTCCTAGTGCCTGGCCTGATCTTCCTGGGGTGGGGGTCGGGGAAAAGGCAGACTGGTTGCTCAGGGGGTTGCACACACACGCACTGGCCATCCACTGTGAACATCATGTTTGTTACATCTGGTAGACCCGGCTCCCCTGGGCAGCACCTTCTCTTGTTAATGGGGTCCCCTGGGCCTCTGCCTTTCTGCCTTTTTTTTTGGCTTCTAATTTGTCCATGCAGGTTTTGGGGGAATTGGCTTTGGAAGACACAGGAATTCGGGAAAAGAGATGTTGTTTTGGGACCTCAGGAACAGGAACTTCTTATGACTGACACTTACAGGACACTTCGCAGTTTTAAAACCCTTTTCACATGTTTACCTTATTATTGAAATGGGAAAGGAGGAGAAGCAGACACAGTCTGCATACACCTATGTGAACCCAGTGGACCTTGCCAACAAGATTGGAGAAAGAAAATCCATTAGCTAGGTGGAGTGTAACTGATATTACTCCTGGTCTCAAAGCCATATTCCACGATGATGGCACCAGCGTGGGAGTCATTGCTTCTTTTTTTAACATTTCAGCTTTTTTGAGATAAAAATGTAAGATTTTTAAGTGTTCATCATGGTTATTTGATATATGTATACATTGTGAAAGGGTTCCTCCCATCTAGTTAAATAGCGCATCCATCATACCAGGTATTTATCTTTTTTTTGCGGGGGGCGGTGAGAATATTTAAGTTCTACTCTCAGCTAATTTTGATTATACAATACAGTGTTATCAATTACAGTCCCCATGTTTTATTAGACCCTCAGGCCTTCTTCCTCTTGTGGCTGGAAGAATGTGCTGACCTCTCTTCCCCCAGCAGCCCACAACAATCACTTTCCTTCTCTGTTTCCATGAATTTGACTTAATTTTATTTTATTCTTTTATAGATTCTACATATAAGTGATGCCATGTAGTATTTGTCTTTGTCTGTCCAACTTGTCTCTCTTAGCATAATGCCCTCCAGGTTCATCTAGGTGGTCACAAATGGCAGGATTTCCTTTCTCATAGCTGAATAATATTTCATTGCGCGCACGCACACACACACACACACACACACACACACACACCCCCACAACGTCTTTGTCCATTCATGCATCGACAACATGTTGTTTCCATATCTTGGCTATTATAAATCATGCTGCAATGAACATGGGGGTGTAGCTATCTCTTGAAGATAATAGTTTCATTTCCTTTGGATAAATAGTCAGAAGTGAGGTCATTGGACCATATGAAAATTCTATTTTGAACTTTTTGGGGAACTCAAAACTGTTGTTCATAGTGGCTGCACTAATTCACATTCCCACCCACAGTGCACAGGCTTCCCTTTTCTCCACATCCTCACCAACACTTTTGTCTCTTGTCTTTTGGGTAACATTCTAACATGTGAGGCGATGCCTCACTGTGTTTTTGATCTGTGTTTCTCTGATGATTACTGATGTTGAGAACTTTTTCATGCATCTGTTGGCCATTTGTAGGTTTCCTCTGGAAAAATGTCTATTCAGTTCCTCCGCCCTTTTAAAAAAATCAGATTATTTTGTTCCTATTGAGTTGTGAGTTTGTTTGCTTTTTTACATATTTTGGACATTAGCTCCTTATCAGATATGATTTGCAAATATTTTCTTCCATTTTGTAGGTCACCTTTCCATTTTGTTCTTTTTCTTGCTTAATTGCTATGGCTTGGACTTCCACTACTATGTGGAATAACAGTGGTGAGAGCGGACATCCTTACTTTGTTCCTGATCTTAGAGGAAAAGCTTTCAGCTTTTCATTGTTTTCACCATTGAATATGACATCAGGTGTGGGTTTGTTACATATGGCTTTTATTTAATTACTTCTAACTTTATTAATATTCATGCCCCTAGCCCAATTTGCTACAGGTTATTACCCAATTTCTCTCAGTACCTAGATCAGTGGTTTTAGTGAGTGTATAAGGTAGGGAAGACCCAAAGCATTGCCAAGGGGAAGTATTTTTTTTTTTTTTTAAATCAAGGCTCAGCTGTGTGGGTATTGGGGTTTCTCCAATGGGATTCCGTGAAGAAGGCTGTACTATGCGACATTCAACTGATAGCACCTGGAGCTGGATTATAGCACTTGATCTACAATCTGGAAAACTACTGAGGAAAGGGTCTGGAAATGTGGACAGGGTCTGCCTGCCCCCTCTGATGTTGTAGAAACAAGAATTTCTGGGTTTGGGGCCTAAGTGACTGTTTCTCTAAAAAGCTTCCTGATGCAATTTTTTAAAGATCTACTTATTTATCTGAGAGAGAGAGAGAATGAGAATGAGCAGGAGAGTCTTAAGCAAACTCTGAACTGAGCACAGAGCCAGACGCAGGGCTCAATCTCACGACACTGAGATCACGACCTGAGCTGAAACCAAAAGTTGGACACTTAACCAACTGCACCACCCAGGCACCTCTGATGCAGTTCTTTATTCAAAAGTAGTAGAGAAGATGATTAAAAAGGTTTTTTTCCTCCTCAGTATCATTACGAACACAAGATTTAAACACATTATATTTTAATCCATTGTAGTTGTCATTACTTTTGCTGCTCTAATTGTCCCACCTTTAACCAGTGAGACCACTTCAGGTAGGTTCTGGGGTCCCCCTGGCACAATGTCATGATAGTCTTTAGTAAATTCTTCCTTCTTGTTATGACAAGATGCTCCTGGCTCATTTTGTACACTTCCTGCCCCTGTCCTGAAATCAGACATTTCTCCAAGGGTTGCTGGTTCATTTTAATGAGGATGTCTTAATATGCACACTGAAAGTCCACAATCCTGCTCTGGAGTGTTCATTGAGGTTGGTCATTTCCGTGGACAGGGCCAGGATATCTTTTTTGTTTCTTTCAGAGAAAACACATCACAAGTTCATTGATATTTCCAATTCATATTCAGCAGTACATCTTCTTTGATTTGAAAAATTTGCATCTCTTTTCTCATTTGCTGAAAATCTTGGTTCCTAATGACATTAACATAATACTATTTGCTCTATCCATCTATATAGTTTGAGAATAACAGTGCCAATATTGTTTCTAGCAATGTGGTTATGGAACACAGTTTTTTGATTTCTTTATTGTTTATGGTTCTGTGTTTTCAAGTCCCTTGAAAGAATTCACCTACATTGTTATGTCATGAACTTGATACACAACTATGTTTACCTGTTTCATTTGCTTTCAAATTTTTAGAGCTTATTTTTAAAAATCTAATCGTTTCATAATGATATAAAGCATTTACATGGTTCCAAAGTAAAATATGCAAAATAAAGCATATTCATAAGCCTGTCTGTTTCCATCCCTGTTCTTTCACTCTGCCTAAAGTAATCTTTTTTGTTTTCTTGTTTATTGTTCCATTAAAAAATATATGTGCACATATGTATATACATACATGCATCTATGTTTATATATGTGTAAGTACCTATGAAAATATATTTGCATCTCCTCTTTTTAAATAAATAGTGGGGTATTATATACACTTTTCTTCGTTGGTGAGACCATTCCTTTGCAGTATATAGATTTCTCATTTTTTGTAGTTACATAGTATTCCATTTTGTGGATCTACCATGGTTTATTTAACTAGGCTTCTACTGATGGATTTAGGTTATTTTCTGTCTTTCACTATTATAAATGGAGCTGTAACAAAAAAACTCATGTATGTATCTTTTCTTATTTTTACTGGTATATCTCTGGGATACATTCCTAGAAGTGGTATTGCTGAGTCAGAGGTAAATGCATATGTAATTTGTTAGATATTATCAAATTCTCCTCCACAGCCTTTGAAACATTTTGTATACCCACTAATATACACAAGCCTGATTCCCCACAGCCTTGCCAGCCATGCATGGCAATAAACTTAGATGGTTATCAATCTGATGAGTGACATATATAATCTTGGTAGGGTTTTAATTTGCATTCCTTTTATTATGAGCTAGACTGATCATTTTTTCATATACATAAGGACTAGTTGTATGTGTTCTCTGAATTGCCCATATTTCTCGGTCCTTCTTCCTATAAAGTGGTTGGGTTTTTACTTCTCTATTTTTGAAGTTCTTCATTTATCATGGATATATAATGTAGGAATAGTAAGCTTTTATTTGTTATATAAGTTGCAAACATTTTTCTGGTTTGTCATTTCTCTTTTCACTTTCCTCATGTTTTTATTTTTGCCAAATAAACATTTTTATGCTGTTAAATTTGTCAGTTATTCTCTTATTGCTTCTGAATTTTGAGTCATCATTGGGAAAGGTTTCCTAATTTCTAGATTTTAGAGCAATTGGCTCATGGGTTTTTTTTTTAGTACTTATATGGTTTTATTTTTCTACATTTAAATCTCTGAGTCATTTGGACTTTATCCAGATGTATGGTGTGAGGAAATAATACAATTTTATCATTCTCCATATGGCTCTCAAACCAGTTATTAAAGAGTCCATTTTCCCCTGGTCTGACTTGATGTCTTTCCACATGCATTTAGATGAATTTCTGGATTTTCTATTCTGTCCGCTTGGTCTGCCTTTCTATTCATGTGTCGATGCAACACTTTATAAATTATAGAGATTTTGTCATATGTTTTAATATGTTGGTAGGACCACACTTCCTTTGTTCCTTTTCTTTTTCAGGGATTTCTTGACTATTCTTCCAAATAAACTTTATAATCTATTTATCTGGATCCAGAGAAATACTGATGATATTTTTATTGGGATTACATTAAACTTATAAATGAACTTAGAGAGGATTAATGTCTTTGTGATGTTGGTTCTTCCTATCCCAAAACACTGAATATCTCCCCATTTGTTCAAGTCAACTCTTGTGTCTTCCAAGAGTATTTTATAATTCTTCTTAATTAAGTTTTAGGACATATCTTGTCTTATACCTAGGTGTTTCATTACATTTTATTTTTTGTCCTCTTGAATATTTTTACATGATATTTTTAATCTAGTTTTTGTTTGCATAGATAAAGGATGTTAATTTTTGAATATTCATAGTATATCCTGCTACTTCACTAAATTCTCTTATTGTTTATAGTAGTTTTCCTATAAATTCTTTCAGGGCTTCCAGATATACAATCTTATCACCTTCTTAAACAGAGATAATTTGCTTCACCCTTTCTGCTTCTCATTGCTTCTAGGTGCATTCTCTTGTTTGGCTGCACTGATTGACACCTTCCAACCTTGTTTAAGAGTAGTAGGGATATGGGGGGGCGGAGCAAGATGGCGGAGGAGCAGGAGACCTAGATTTCGTCTGGTCTCAGGAATTCAGCTGGATAGGGATCAAACCATTCTGAACACCTACGAACTCAACAGGAGATCAAAGAGGAGAGTAGCAACAACTCTCTGAACAGAGAAGCGACCAGTTACTGGAAGGTAGGACGTGGGGAGAAGTGAATCCGAGGCGATATTCAGGAGGATAGACAGCGGGGGAGGGGCCTCTGCCGGCCGCTTCTGGCAAGTGCTAGAGCCGCGGAGCACAAAATCAGAACTTTTAGAAGTCGGCTCCGCCGAGGGACGTCGCTACAGTGGCTAAGCAGGGGGTGGAATCCTCCCGGGACAGTGTGGTCTCAGGACCCTTGGGGTCACAGAAAGACCGGGGGAGCCTGAGTGCGGCAGAGCTCCCAGGTATCGGAGCGGGGAAGCCGGCTGCAGAGACGGAGCTGAGGCGCGGGCTCTCAGCTTGGGGTGGCCATAAACTGTGATCCGCGGCCCAGTCGGGCCACTGCTCCTGCAGCAGGGACCCAACAAGCGGCAGATCCGGGGAGACTCCCCTTCCTTCCCGGGGAGGAGCGGCGCGGGAACGCACCGCAGGGATCTGCTGGGTTTGGAGACTCCACACGGGGTCGGGTGCCAGAGATAGCAACGCTCGGTCACAGGCCGGGTGAGCACGGAGAGCGGCCAGAGACAGGGGACAAGGGAGTGACTGCTTTTCTCTGGGGGCGCACTGAGGAGGAGGGCCCCGAGTTCTCAGCTCCTCCGGGCGGAGATTGGGAGGCCACCATTTTTGCCCTGGTCCTCCAAGGCTGTACGGAGAGCTTGCAGGGAACAAAAGCTCCTGAGATCAAACCCGAGCAGCTTGCTTAGCCCGGACCGACAAGGGCGGGGCAATTCAGCCTCCGGCAAAGACATTTGGAAACCACAGCAACAGGCCCCTCCCGCAGAAGATCAGCCCGAACAGCCAGCAAGCCAAGACCAAGTTTACCGATCAAGGAGAATGGGAGAACTCCAGCGCTAGGGGAATACTGCACATAGAATTCATGGCTTTTTTTTACCATGATTCATTAGTTCATCAAAGTTAATTTTTGTTAACCGTTTTTTTTTCTTTTTCCCTTTTTCAACCAACATCTTATCAATCTCTTTTTAAAAAAAAAACAAACATTTTTTATTTTTCATTTTTAGAGTCATATTTTATCCCTTCATAGTAGTTACCCTTATTTTTGGCATATATATATAAGTTGTTCTCTCTTTAAAATTTTGAGATACAGTTTCTTCTAACAGATCAAAATACACCCTAAATCACTAGTGTATGGCTCTGTTCTAGTCTCCTGCCTGATCACATTCTCTCCCTTTTTTCTTTTTTTTTTTAAATCTTCTTTCTTTTTTCAAACAACTTCTTATCAAGTCCTTTTATAAAATCTTTTATAATTTTCATCTTTACAGTCATCTTCTATCCGTTCATTGTATCAACCCTTATTTTGTACATATATGTCTTTCTTCCTTTAAAATTTTAGGAGGCACTTTTTTCTAACAGACCAAAATACGCCTAAATCTAGTGTGTGGCACTGATCTATGCACTAGCCTGATCATATTTGATCACATTCTGCTTTTTTTGTATTGTTCTGTTTTTGTTTTTATCTTTTTTTTCTTTTATCTTTTTTTCTTTTTTTTCTTTCTTTTTTCTTTCTTTCCCTTTCTTTTCCCCTGGTTTCAGGTCTTTTCTGATTTGTATACAGTATATTTGCTGGGGACGTTGTAAACCTGTTAGCATTTTGTTCTCTCATTCATCTATTCTCCTCTGGACAAAATGACAAGACGAAAAAAATCACCTCAGCAAAAAGAACAAGAGGTAGTACCGTCAGCCAGGGACCTACTCAATACGGACATTAGTACGATGTCGGACCTAGAGTTCAGAATCATGACTTTAAAGATACTAGCTGGGCTTGAAAAAAGCGTGGAAGTTATTAGAGAAACCCTTTCTGGAGAAATAAAAGAACTAAAATCTAACCAAATCGAAATCAAAAAGGCTATTGATGAGGTGCAATCAAAAATGGGGGCACTAACTGCTAGGATAAATGAGGCAGAAGAGAGAATCAGTGATATAGAAGACCAAATGATGGAAAATAAAGAGGCTGAGAAAAAGAGGGAGAAACAACTACAGGATCACGAGGGCAGAATTCAAGAGATAAGTGATACGATAAGACGAAACAACATTAGAATAATTGGGATCCCAGAAGAAGAAGAAAGAGAGAGAGGGGCAGAAGGTATCTTGGAGCAAATTATAGCAGAGAACTTCCCTAATGTGAGGAAGGAAACAGGCATCAAAATCCAGGAGGCACAGAGAACCCCTCTCAAAATCAATAATAATAGGTCAACACCCCGACATCTAATAGTAAAACTTACGAGTCTCAGAGACAAAGAGAAAATCCTGAAAGCAGCTCGGAAGAAGAGATATGTAACCTACAATGGTAAAAATATTAGATTGGCAACAGACCTATTCACAGAGACCTGGCAGGCCAGAAAGGACTGGCATGATATCTTCAGAGCACTAAACAAGAAAAATATGCAGCCAAGAATACTATATCCAGCTAGGCTGTCATTGAAAATAGAAGGAGAGATAAAAAGCTTCCAGAACAAACAAAAACTAAAGGAATTTGCAAACACGAAACCAGCCCTCCAAGAAATATTGA